>NC_071402.1:27105014-27408347 GCF_017976375.1 Cuculus canorus
GTTAAGCAAACAGGAGGTATTTTTCGTTCATTTTGCAAGTTTGTGTAAGGTAAAGAGAAGGCACAGTAGCGTCATGAAGACGTGAAATGATTTTTTATTTTTTTTAATGTCAGAACTCCAGCGCTGAACTTTTTTGAGACTCTTACCTACCTTCTAGTAATTTGATTAATTTTTCTTATCATCAGTACAATCTCTTGAGAGCATTTTGGTGTTTAGAATTTCTGTAATAGATGTTCTTGAGACAGCCCAGTGCTTGTGGGTAGCCGTGCTGAAGTCGAGAGCTCCCTGTGTCTCAGCAGCGTCTGTGGCCTTGACTCTGGAAGAGACCATTGCCAAGTGAAAGCTGATTTTTGACCCTTCAAGTTATACTGCCATTAAATGGCACTTAAAGTGGAAAGGGAATTTGAGCAAGGAGTTGTCAGATTTCAAATCCCACGGCTCAGAGAGTGGAAAATACTGTCAGGGTACACCATACAGTGGGAAACGCTCACTTTGAAGACTGAGAGGTTCTGCCTTCAAATCGACTTTCTTTTGTGTTATACAGTGGTGCCTGACTTTGTAAGCTGTGCAGCAGGTAAAGTGTTAATTTTTTTCCCCAATCTGTAAATAAAAAAGTGAGTGATCCGGTGCTAGCAGAGAAAACTGAGGGCACGGTATCAGCATTTGTAACTGCTCATAACTCTGCTTCTCTCTTCTCTGTCTTGGTGAGAGAGATCACAGTGAGTGAAACACATCAGCCAAACTCACGGTGCTTTGCTTCTCATTTTGGCATCTTTAGAGAAGTGGGAGCAAATTTAAAATGTTTTCCAGAAGGAAAGGATACCCAACGAGGTCTGAGTCGGGAGGTTACCTGTTTGCTGTTTCACTCCCCTTCTCCAAGACATACCCAACAGGACTAGATAGCACTTACAAGCTGACTGAAGAGGAGCTGGACAGTAAACTAAAGCTTTGAGTCTTGTACACCTTGCTGCAGCTGCTTTCTTTTTCCTGTAGCTCCCTTAGAGTTATTCTGGCTTTCAGACTGTTGGTTCGTGTGATGTGTAAGCCATGTTTGGAGCTGATTTTTTTTTGTATGTATTGGGCACATCAGTATGAACAAAGAACAACCACTGAATCACAGGCTTTTTCTTTGCTTGGCTGTAGTCTTGGCACGTGAGGTCAGTGTGCAACTCGAGAAGAAACAGAGCACTTGTCCGTGTTGTGCAACGGCCATCCCAGGCAAAGAGAGGCCATTTATGAATGGCAGTGGATTTTGCTGTTCCCGCAGTGCAGTCAAAGCAATGCTGTGTGACAAGAGCCAGAGCCAGCTGAGCACCGATCCCGTTCACCTCCCGTTCTCAGCATGGTTTTCCCCTCACCCCTTTCCTATGTCTTCTCTTTACCTGTCTTGTTTGCAGGACCTTATCATCTGACCTATGCCTCTCCTGGTGACTGGCACAGAGCAGCCAAGACAGCACATCTGCACTGATTGCTTCATCTCACATTGCACTGAAGTGAATTCAGTGAGGACTTTCTATTTCTGCACACCCATTGCTGTGCTGTCCCTGTTTTCCACCTCTCCCAGACCCCGGCAGCACAAGGCTTGGTTTCTCAAACAACCAAGGAGAGAAGGACCCACTGAAGCAGAGACGGCTGGAAGGGAGACTGAGGTGCTATGGTTCACTAGGTGAGCCCGAGTGAGGGAAGACCTGTGTTTTTTACCTGGCTGTTTCTGCCCCTGCTTTTCCCTGCTGTTCTGGACACTGTGCTGCCGTTTTTCCATCCATAAAGTGGAGCTAACAGTGCTTCCACCTCTGCAAAAGCATGATGGGGCCACCAGAGAAAAGCACAATATTCAGGGTAAGTATTTATTCTAACAGCAAGACACCTATCTTGGAGGCACTCAAAAAAAAAGCCTAGATAGCGCAGAGGAATGTAAACACTCTGCCTTTGAAGGCTAAGGCCATCTTGTTCAGTCTAGATCAAACACCAGCTTCCAGGCATGGGCACGAGCCCAAGAGTACACAAAGTGCATGCACAGTTCACTGAGCATACTGGCGTCCCTGGGCTGCACCGGGCAGACACTAATGACAAAGGAGGAACACCAGAGTGCAATGACAGAGTTATGTTTCCTTAGAAATCATTAAACCCAAAGGCAAGTTGTTTTATAAAGGAAACACCCTGTGTAAAGTGCAAGAGATGAGAAATGACAGGGAATTGGCTCTCAACCATACTGTGTGCTTGGAAAAATCAGCCGATGTAGACTTGTGCAACTTTCTAGCATGCAATTTGTTTTTACATTATGTATAACTTGAGGTAAAATGCGCTGAGACCTTGCCCACAGCTTTTGAATTAGACAGGCAGGCAGCGTGGCTGTGTAAAGGCAGTTACTATGTCTATCTCCCTCCCATAGAGCTGACTTCTCGCAGGGTAGGCAGCTTGTGCTTGAGAAAGAAGTGCACTGGGTCCTGGTTTCACCACTGGCCACAGCAACTCAGAGCCCAACAGCTTCTCCAGGGCCACAGACAGCCCAGAAACGGGCAGTGCAGAGCACACACACTCAAGATGTACCGTAAAGGCTCTTTTTTTGACTCTCTACTCTGGTAAGAACCATATGTGTTCCAAAGGAGCCTGGACCTCTCTTCCAGCCCCAAGTAGGCAACGAGACGAGGAGCTGTGCAGGCTGCTCTGTCCCACTCTGTGATGCTGTCATGGCAGAAGATAAATCCGGCTTTTGTAGGACACTTGGAAGAAAAATCTGCTTGCGTCTTTTCATCTCTGCATCTTACAAAGACCAAATGGGTGCTTTGAGTCTTTTTTAAATTTTTATTTCTGGATGGGAGAAAACCACAAGAAAGACTGAGATTAAAGTTTCTCTGGATGTCCCTTCTGTGTGCACTTATGTCCGTCCAGACTTGCATCCTGAGACAACGCTGTTTACCCCCAGTGCAAAATGTCTGCCACCCATCTGAGCTTATGCACTGCAGTTTATATAGCTGTGCTCTCAGTACCCACTCCCAAAGCAGCCCTTTTTGTACAGTGTTGAAGCTCTTTACATTTGGTGTTTTAACATTCTCTAAAACTTTTCACTTTTATGTTTGTTTGTTTGTTATTTAAACTCATGTAAAAAGCATTTCTTGAAGGCTGGCATCAATTGTGGTTGATGGGCTTTGTTTATTCACACCAGTTAACAGGCTAAAGGGAGGTCTACTATACTTGTGCATGCAGTCTTAATCCCTTTGAATGAATAACAAGAAGAAAAAGATGGGTTGACAGAGGCAGTTAGCAGAGATCATACTTACACATGTTTGTTTTCAGTAATTAGTCACAGTGTTAATAGAAACATCCACTTTGAGCAAAGACTGCTGATTTGCACAAACAGAGGGCCATATGCTCTGGTGGGTGTGGAAGGGGGTTGATAAAACTAAAAACTTTTCAGGAATTTTTATATGTGAAAACTTGCTATTTTATTTATTCATTTATTTATCCAATTTAATTATTTTCACAACAGTTAGGATCTGCAATGTTTTCCACTTAAAAATGTCAGAATAAAAACAGAGGGCTCCATGTTCACCTTCTCTCTCTCTCTCTCTCTCTCACACACACACACACACACAGAGAGAGAGAGAGAGAGAGAGAATGCGTTTTTAAGTGGTTCGCTATTGCTAAGGGCTTACGTATGGGCAGCGTATGAAAATGAACTAGGCTGTAGGTGTTTTAACAATGTAATTTAGAGCATGTGGCCTTTCTCACTTTTACCAGACAGGATTTGCCACCAGTCTATGAAAACAACTGCTGTCTTTTACAAAGATTTATTATTTTCTAGTGGTACAATAGACTGATACTAGTTTCAAAGGCGAAGATAGGCTGTTGTTAAAACACTCCTTTGATTCCAGTGTATTCTGTTCCTGTCAGGTGTAATGGAGAAACTTCTTATATGTTATGAAACGCTATGCAACTGCACCTCTCTGTCCAGGTCTTTTTCTTCTTTAAATACTAAACTAATAACTGTTTCAGCTTCAAACAGAAGCCTTTTTTTCTCAGACAAAATCATAACTTTGCTTTCATAATGAGTTTTTGATCAGTATAAGTTTTCAAGAGAAAAGGAAGATGTTTGAGTTTGTATGTTTGCTTTTTTTCATTACTGTGTTTTTAGGCACATTTATAATTTACTCAGCATGGTGCTTTGACTTTGCTCCTGTGAAAGATGAGATATCTGCACATCATCCTCTCACAATGGATCCAGATGCTCCAAGCAGTAACTGGGACACTCAAATCACAAGCCCCACTCCTGGGATGCCTGTAGACTCCTAACTGCCTGTAGGGAGGTGCCAGTGGAGACAAGCATCTTCCTCCTCTATGTTTTTTCTGCAGCTGATTTTATGCCACCCAACCCCAGCAGAGCCTGGATGTTTGCTATGTAATTTGTTCATTTCCAAATCATAATGGTCAAGTTACAAAGCAATTTAGCACAGAACCTACTGCCTGTTGCAAAACGTTATTCTCAGATTTATTTACATGAATACTTAAGAGAAACAAGTGCATATTCATTTGTAGATTTTTTAGTGTAACAGAAATGAATATCCATTTGTAAAATCTCAAAAAACAGCCCAAAATCATGCAGGCACACACACACAAAGACTATGACAGAAATAGTCCCGGCCTGCTGCACACGTAGGACATCGCAGACTGCCTTTCAGTGGCCTCTTCAGTCTTCCATGTCTTCTGTACTATGGTTACATTTTGTCACTCAAATTGCACAATGTCTCTCTGTCAAGTAACTGACCATGGAGACTGATCTTCACTTAGAGGTCCAGTCCATAGTAAATAGGCTAAAAAAGGTGAGTGCTGGCAATGCTCATATATTTCAGCTTGAGGGAAAGGAAAACTGATGGGGAAACATGGTTGTGGCATGTAAAAGGCTGCTGCAGAACAAAGATCTGTTCTCCATATCCATGCCTGAGAAGGAGTGATGGGTTAAAAGTACAAAAATCCTTTAGGTTAGATATTGGGAGAAGCTTTTTCGTGTTAGAGTCCAAGAAAAGACTAAGTGGGAGGACATGAAAGCCTTAAGACAAGAGGGACATTAGAGTTAGGCTATACAAATGCCTGCCCAACTGGTGAAATATAACTCGTCCTGTCTTGGGCCTGGGATGGACTAAATGAGTCCTGAGGTCCTGAAGACAACTGCTTTCCTGGTTACTACAATAAATTGCAGTGCACTCTGTGCTGGCTTTGTCTTTCACTCCATATGGACAACTCCTTTTTCAAGTTTCTCCTGGACAAAGACTTCAATATGTAGACACTTTGTTGGCTCCATCTTCAGCTGTTTCCATGATAATGTTGCTGTGGCTGGCTACCATTGGCCTGGGTTTGCCTGACATTGGTACCTTCTTTCACTCCAAAGCATTATGGCTAAGGGTTTTGGCCATACATCAATGACGAGCGAAGGTGGATAAACAGATGAGCCACGTTGGATACAACACAGCTGTTGCTTTGCAAGAAGCTGGCAGCTGGTATGGTTTGAGTATGTCTTTGTCTTCACTAACGGGGTTGGCTTTCCTTATAGGTGACTTGTTACTCTGAGTATTAGGTTGTGCTTGTGGTACTGAGGAATGCGCTGTGAGCAGAGGTGAGAGCTGTAGACAGGGTGGCAGGCTTCATTCAGAAATGCTAGAGCCAAAGCTGGGCTGCTTTTGGCTCGCTTTTTATCTCAGGGTAGCGGCCTCCCAGCAGTTTGGCTTTGAGTCACTGTGGTAATTCATGGTTAGAATCATGATTCTTGGCATATGCATTGAAGATTAAAAGAAAACAGGAAAAAATTGTCTCTGAATGACAGATTTACATGCCAGGAGGAAAAAAACTCCACATAAAAATCTGATTTGAAGAACACAATTATAATATTTTACCCTCATTTCACTAACCATTTTATTGACTGAAAACAGAGCTACCTCAAGACTACAGATCTAAAGTGCTAACAAATTAAAACCATCCTCGAAGGAGAAAGACCACTAATCTGAAGCACACCTCCCAGAGGAATTTTCTGAAGATCTATAAATGCCATATGCTTAATAGACAGTGTTTCTTTTAAGGTATAAGCGACTTTTTTTTTCCTGAATCACTGACCAAGCATAGTCAAAAAGGGAAGGAAAAAAGACAAAGGGCACCACATAAGAAAAACAAGAACACCATACCAGCACAAAATACCAGCCAACATGCATGTGGGAATGCTTATTTGATCATGTAAATATGCTTATTTTGTACAGTGGATGTCCAAAAGTGATTGCATTTGCACAGATTCACTTAGTGTAAGGAATAAAGTTGGCCCAATATCCATATTCCATAAACAGAGGTAATAAATTAAAGAAGCCAAGGCTCTTCTTGCTGCCAAAGCACAATTAAAATATGAGCCAGAAACAAGCACAGCTAAGAAGTTCTGGAGAAAAACAGAAAGAGAAAAAGAGGTTATTTTGTAGATAGAACTACTCTTTGAAGTGTGGGAAAAGGACAGTAAGAGAAGACTCTGGAGGCCTTGGTAATGTTTCCTCTGACAGGTCCAGTGACAGTGCCATTCTCCTCATAGGGACACCTGTCCCTCACTCCTGCTCACCTATACCTGTGGATCTCCAAGGCCCAGGAGATGAAGTCATGCATTGTCATGGCATGCCTGCAGGGTTGCGCTCCATGCTGGGTGCACTTTCACTTCCTTAATATCTTAAAATTACACTTTACACTGGAATGAAACACATGCACTTATGTTATGAAATACATAAATATAAACTGATAATACATATGTGTTTTAATATAAGCCAGAGAAGATATAGTATGTTCTGAATGGCTGTTCAACACCTGAAGACAAACACCTTAGTTACAGCTTCGGGAGTAACTGTCCAGTCCCAGGAGACAGCAAGGGACTCTTTCAGTAGAATCCTCCGCTATGTGAACTAGGGTTTTGATAGTTTCATATGATGATGGATCTCCAGGAAAACCCTCTTGAAAAGCCTTGGGATCACCTAGAAACAGAGACATGAAAATGTCAGGTGTACCTTGGCATTTGCATAAACACAGCTGTCTCCTGCTCTCCCTTCTCTGTGAGCATCTAAGCCAATATTATCAGGTGCTGAAACTCCTTATAGGTCACTCAGGATATTTTTCAGCCACGCGTCATACCCTGTACCACCTTATATAAGATGAGTTGTCAGATGGGCTACCTCTGTTTACACTTAGCTGTCTTCATTTTGGCCACATGGGCTGTGGAAGGCAACAGGGTTTCTTTCTGGCATCTGACTTCCAGTTTTCATGCATGTGAGGCAAAAAGCCACTGGCCCATTATTTTTGGGAGAAAATTCTGATTTAAGAGCAATAGCATTAAAGTACTCAGAGGAATGTGTCCCTGCTTGTCTAAAGCACTGCCTGGGAGCATGGCTCATTACTGCGCATGGCTGACAGAGCCATCCCTATTCCAGTTGATAATGCTTTGCTGCTCAGTAGTGGCTGAAGGCGGTGAGCAACCTCCTGCACTGCAAACTGGAGTGGAGATGGTGTCATGCAGATACGTTTTAGATGAGGTTGTGACTAGGTGGGATGAGGTACAGTCGTCCACCACGCCATGCTGAAGGAAGCAGGAAGCTGCTGAGCACAGCAGGAGCAGAGGAGTAGGTTCCAGAGGGTTCACAGATGGAGGCTGGAGAAGGAACAACTGTTAGCAGGCATGGGCACAATTCGCACCTTGAAACTGGGGTACAGACCTCGAAAGGGAAGCAAATCATTCTTGGATGACATCCATTTGGAAACTCTTCCTCAGTAAAAGGCAAACATTTCCACTCGGCGGACTGCTCGGAAAGGCTTTCATCCCTTTTATTTCCAGTTGATTTTCCCCTCCTTGTACCAAGTGCTAGCCCTGAGCCTGCTTTGCCTCCAGTCCCTGATGTAAGCCATGTGGGCTGGAGAGCTGTTCTGCAGTAGAGACTATCTGGGAGCCATATCTATGTGCGTTGTAAGTATTTGTCACTCTTCAGGCCATAAACTTCCCAAGGAGTCTTATTTTTCTTGCTAATATGTCAACTGAAAATTACAGGAACTCCTCACTAAAATGATGATGTTAAATTATTTACTGTGTAACATGGATTGACATGTACATATGCTGCTCTCAAACTTGCTAGAACCCACCCACAGGACACAGATCCAGACTAAGTGAAAAAAAGGGTTGTTACTATGAAAAATAAAAGTGTTCCAGGGTATGTTTCCTAAAGGGAAGTAACCTGTTTCATTTCAAGATTAAGAAAGAATTCCTCTGTAAATAATTTAGAGTGATTAAGAGTAGGTATCTAATGCAGTCCACTGGAGGAAGCTCTAGTGTTAAAATGTATGCTGTCCTTAAAAAGAAAAGACTTTGTAAATGACAGACACAATGCATGCTAAAAATCAATAGGGTTTTCATATGTCTCTTATACATGCCTTTATGGATGTTATTCCATTCTCCTCCTCAGTCCACACTGGGATTATGGCAAATACTGAAACAAGTACATACCAACATCTCCTTGTTCATTTTCTCTTTCATCTGCATGCATATGTTGTCTCTAAGCATTTTTGTCTAATTTGAACCCAAGCTACGAATATTTTAAAATCTCAAATGTTTACTGTAAACCAATTAACAAAACCAAATTTCTGACTATCCTCATAAAAAAAAAGTTGTTTTAATAATTTCAGAACATTTTGGATCCGTTTGAAATATTTATGCTTTTAAATTCCTTTAAGAGTATAAAATAACCTTTCTTTTGAAATCAAGGGATTGTCTCAAAATCATAGCCCATTTTGTTTTGAAAAGATGAGATATGAGCGGTTGATTATGGTTGCTGTTGCTTAAAGCCATTGCTCAAATAAGACCCAACAAAACTGTTTTTTCCTATGGGTAGATTCAAGGTTTGGTGACCTGCCATTCACTACCAAAATATCACAAATATTTTTATGTAAAATTCCCTTTCACTCTATCCTAGGTATTGTCATTAACTTACATTTTTTAACAAATATCATTCTTTACCGCCCTCTCGGTGCAAGGGTATTTCTGCAAATATCACTTGAAAAGAAGACAGACTCATAGCTCCAAAATCTCCCAGTCTTACTCTTGGGCAAGGGAAGGAGCACAGCCACAAAGTCTAGCTGACTTTATTTTTTTATAGATTTAACAAGGAATCCTAAGAGAAAAGGTTTGTTGTTTCGTTTTTTTTTCTTTTTTAGGGAAAACAAGCCATGCTTATGAGCAGTACCTAAGGTGTGGAAGAGGTTGTTCATATTGCTCCCGTTTCCTGGTGAAAAGGCAGTTTGTGCTGCTGATGACCCCAGACAAATTGGAGATGGAGGAGAAAAGAGAGAGGCATCAGGCAGACATTGTACAAGTGGATAGATGATGCTGTCAACCCATGGAAACGGGATGCTCTCTCAGAAGAGTCTCACAATAGCCAGGTGTCTAAATAGTCCACCAAATCACAAGGGTTTCATACTTGCTTGATAGTTTTTTTTACCAACATTAGGATTTACCTTGAGCTCATGCAAGGGCTGTTTAAGAGAGATCACCTTCAAGACATACTGTTTGAAGACATTTCCTTGCCGCTGTGGCTAATATTTATTGCAGAATTTCCTAACAGTGTTTTGAGGAATGCAAAGTTACGCAGACCTTCTGTGACAGGAACAGGACAATGATTTCAGCTACGTGGGGTGTGATGTATTGTTTATTCTGGCAAGTAAAACTATACACTTAATGTACCAAGGGACATAAAGCTCCTTAAAGCTGTGATTAACACAAACAGACAAAGAAAACAAAATCAAGAGGAAAAGGGATAGCTGTAGTTGTGAACTACAATTAACTGGTATGACATAGATAGAATTTGACATAACTTCAGTTATATATTGGCTGGTCGAGTTTCTAACAAGTTCCTCTCCCTGGGCAAGTTTTGCCACAGGAAGAATTTTGTGCTATTAGAATGAATTCTGCAATAGATTCCTTATGATGGTATTAAAAAGACCTCAGTGAAAATGAAAGTCTTTCTTACTGCGGAATGAATGTAACGTGGTAGAGAGCTTGGGGGGCATACTTTATTTGCAGTGAAATGAGAAAATAAATTATTATTCTTGCTCATGGGTTTTTTTCTGCTAATGAAGCTTGAAGAAAGAGTATGAAGACTTTTGATTATTTTTTCTATCAAAAGATCAAATTCTACTTTCCATTGTAATACACACTAATGGTGAGGGTTTGTTATCTCCAACAAACTAAAGCCACTGCCAGCTATTTACTCCAGAGTGAGAATAGAATCTGGCTACAGAGTCAGAGGATCCAATTCTACCCTGAGGCCTAATTTGTCCTTCCTAAAGTGCGACCTAAATACAGCACTGATGCCACCAAGAGAACAGCAGGTTTTGAGTAAGGCGCAGACACCATATACTGCGTGACTGTCCCTTTGTAATACACGGCTGCATGTTTGGGATGGTAGCATGACTGGCAGCTTTGCTGTCACTGAATCTGAAAACCCTTTGCAATTTGAAAGTCTACTCTTCTAAATGCTCTAAATTCCCCCAAACAAGCTTGATTCTCCTGAAATTGAGTGTGCCTCACAGGGATGTGGAACAGGGCTAAGGTTCAGCATTTGGAGAAATTGCAATTCGCTGTTCCATTTAGTAATCTCTATGGAAGAATCAAGCAAACTTGGTTTGGGGGCCACATGCTTTTACTGGGGTTTGCAGTGAACCGTTATTTTCCCTGTTAAAAGTGAGAGGTTGGAGGGTGACATTTAAAACACTAGTCAAGAAAGAAACAGGTTTTTTTCAGGAGATACAAGCTCAGGAATTAAAGAAGTCACAGAATCATGCAGAATCACAGAATGGCTGAGGTTGGAAGGGAACTCTGGAGGTGGTCTGGTGATGCACAAGCAGGGCCACCTAGAGCCAGTTACCCAGGACCGTGTTCAGAAAAACTCACTCCTCTGTGAAACAAATAAAAGCTCTACTGGAGTAGGAGTCATACACCACTGACCTCCAAGCCAGTTCAGAACCAATCATGAAAAGTGATTTCTTCTTGCATATAAATATAATTTACCTCAGTCTCTGTCAACCAAGAGTGAGTGCCTGAGGAGGAAGACAGTTATTTTTGAAAATTGTTTTCTGAGGACACCACAGAGTTCAGAAAGCTCAAGCTTTTCCTTTAGTGAGCTGGCAACTGTGAAAAATGCCATTAGGGGAAAGACAAGAGAAAAATAAAGAATGAGGAGTTTGGAGTTACCATGAAAAATGAGTCAGTTGGTATGAAATGAGGATAGATGCATCCTAAGAGAGGTGATCAGTTTAACAACTCTTGGGTGGGTTGTCACTGCCATCCATTCTCTTTCCCCCTGGGTTTATGGGCTTTACAGAGTCCTGGTTCTCCATGGAAGTCTGAGCTATACTTCCTCCACGTATCAGCTCTCCTCCCTCCCTTTATATATAAACTTGACAATCAGCTATTTGGACAACACATTTCAAGTCCTTCTTTCTGCTGATCCTGGCTGCAGGTGTCTCAGTGCCACCAGCTGAAACCAGGTGAAACATGAGTCAAACACAGTCCTGAGGTTTCTGGGGAAGAGCTGAGAACTGGCATGCTTACTCCACATCACAGGAGAGGATTACTGATGGAGACAGGTTTCTGACCCTATCCACTTCAGCAGAGTACTTTCATCTCAGCTAAATGTGTCACTTTAAGGTAAATGGTCCACTTAACACTTCTGTTTTCTCTTTAAAGATCAAGTATTTTCTAGGCACTTCAAAGGCTGATTATTTCTGTGAGTGTCATTGCTGTTTGGTGTCTCCTAAGGATATTGGGAAAGTCTAGTAATTCAAATTTGAGATCATACAAATCAGGGTCAGTATGAAGAATCCTTATTTACCTCTTCTCCACTCTTGTTTTTGTTTTGACAGGTTCTCTCAGTACTATCTTCCCAGGTTTGCAGGTCCAGCCCTAAGGATCTCGGTGCCTCAGGCTGTGCTGAGGTAACCACTGCCTGCTCTGAGCGTTGGCCTTTGGGTGGGCTAGGGAGGGAATGTTGGTCTGTGTCTCAATCCTCCAGTTCCTCCTTGTCAGTGGGAAATGAGAGATTTCTGTCTTTCAGGGAAGAGGGAGGAAGGTTGTAAGATCTCATCCTATCTCTTCTCCCATGCAACGCACAGCAGCTTGACAATCTGTTGCTTTACTTCTTCTTCATACAGCGTCAGTCCCAGCCCTTCTCCTCTCTCGTACCATAGGTTTAGGATCTGGAGCTGCCCTGAAGTATGCCTAAATTTGAACTTCTGAAAACATGGAGGTACAAGATGACTGCAAATGCAACTCTAATGTTTGCTGGAGGAACTGTAAATGAAACATTACTTCTTTTTCAGATAAGCTAGGAATTATCCACAATAAGATAGTTTAATATATAGGACTGCAAAAAAATCGAGATAGTAATCAAACAGCATGCCAAATGGTTCAAACCTGGAGTATATAGTATTGGCAGGGAGGGAGGCTCTTGAATGGTTAGGACCAGAGAAAAGCAGGTCTGGAAGGAACTTCAGGAGGTCATGTAGTCATTCTCCTGGCCCCTAGCCAGTTCGGTTATATGTGTGTTGTGCCCAACAGATGTTAACCTAAATTGTTGAGACTGTCAGTAGTAGAGACTCCACAACTTCCCCAGGCAAGCTGTTCTAGTGCTTCCCTAATTGTACCATTAGAAAGTTTTCCCTAATGCCTCAGAAAATTTTTATACACTTCCTTTGTGGAAGTTGAACTCCATCACTTCTTGACCTATCCCCTGTGGATACAGAGGGCAGGTTATGCCTTTCCTCTTCACAGCAATCTTTGTGTACTGAAAAGCGGTTACAATCCCCTCCCCCATCTATTTTTCTTGAGACCTCGCCAAGCTAATTTCTTCACTATTTCCTCCAAGGTCATGGCTCTTTAGACCTCTTGTTACTTTCCTTTGGATATTCTAAAATTTGTCCACACATGTCTCCGATTACATCTGTATCTACACTGAGGAGCAAATAGTATTTTTCCAAGTATCTCTCTGTGACACATTTTATACAGTCTACACAATATTTGTCTTTTTCACTGCACAGATTTGCAACTTAATTTTGTGCTCACCTACCTTAGATTTGTGATCAATCCTGTCAAAGTGTGGCATCTTGCATTTTCACTGTAGAAACTCATCCTGTGTGTTTTCCAGGCCATTTCACTGTTTTCCCAAGGGCACTTTGAATTCTAATGTGATCCTACAATGTACTTGCAGCTCCTCCCAGTAGTATCATTGGCTAATTTACCCAGCACACTCCTTTCTCATCATCCAGATAGTGATAACATTGGGCAAAAGTGGTTCTAGTATCCACATAGTACCATCCAAAGCATTCTTCCACTTCGAGAGCAAACTGTACAGGTATATAAATGTCTTGCAAACAGCCTATAGACTATACTGCTGGGTCTGTGAGCCGTGTGCAGTTTGATTAAAACAGAGAAAGCTGCTATCCACTGCTTCTCCCCTTATTTCAAATTATTTGTACTTGGTAGATCCGAGCTTACCTTTTCACCTTCTAGTTTCTCTCAAGAAGTTTGTTTGCTTATTTGTGAAGAATTTTTCAGAGACTGCATCTAAGCTGACAACTCCATGATCCTCTGACTCTGCTTTCAGTTTTATTATTGCCCCTTCCTTTTCCCTGACCTTTTGCAGACTCCTGGTACCCCAGCTGCTCCCCACAAGGCCTCCGTGATAGCTGCTGACAAGCCAGAGATATTCTCTGCCTATTCCCCTTGTGTCAGAGGAGGAAGCTCAGCCAATTGAAAATGCAAGCTGATCTAATTCCTCTCTGGGTTGTCCTTCTCCTATTATGGTCTTTTGTCCTTGCAATTAATGATGTTAACCACTTGATCACTGCTATAGGGACAATACACACACACAAAAAAGCGTCAAACACTTCAACCTTAATCTGAAATGTTTCCCTATCCACCAGTCTTTTCCTTGCCAAAAATGTACTTGCAGTCATTTCTTCTTGTCCTTGATGTGTCTGGTTTTATGTGCTTGAGATATTCTTTTATGCCCATCTTTAGTGATCTCATCTACTCTTTACTTCTTACATTTCCTCTTGAGTTTGAGATCAATGAAGAACTCATGATCCTGCTAAATTTATATTTTCCTATAACTGATTTCTTCCTCTGATTCTTTAGGAAGCTGCCAGCTTTTTTCATTTCTTCCTTAAAGTGCTTTCCATGCTCTCAATCCTTTGTGACTACTGGTTTGCACTGTTGCATTTAGGTTTTATTCTCTTTATGAAGATCACAAACTTTGTAATTTCATGTTCACTCTCACACATATTGCTTTTACCTTTATATTCTCAGCCCCTCTTTCCCTATTTGTTAGGATAAAAACTAGAAAAAGATTTTACTCTTTCATCTTCCTTACAAAAAAATTGTCTTCCAAGGAGTCATTGAACAGTGTGGGTTTGTTTTATTATTTTCCTTTTGGATAGTTAAAATCTAAATATAGTTACTTTTAAATATAGTCTAAATATAGATAAATCTAAATAACGTATTCCCAATAGTGTGATTCTGTTAATAGAATGTTCCAAGAGTGTCTTGTTAATATGATCCACTCTACAGGCCTCCACTTCCACTGCAAGGTAGCAAGCTTCCTTCTTTTCTTCCTCAATGATTTTGAGAGACTACTGGAGGTCTAACTTCCTCTACATCATCGTGAATTTAGGAGCTGAGGGCATGTAAGGCAATAGCTTCTTTCTTTCCCATGCCTGTCTTTCCAGACTTATTTATAAATTATATTAATATTTAGATCCTTTTAGATAACCAGCCTCTTCTTTGTTGTGGTGACTGTACTGTTTTCTTGATCATGCACTAAGATTTCCATCTCAGTTCCAAAATAATGATGTTATACTTGGTCAACTGAAATGCTGCCATAAGTTATCCAGCAAAGGATAACTGATGGAAATGCAACATTAAAACAGTAACCTCGGGCTAGAGCCATAGCCTCACTTAGTATTGCACTCTGTATGTTTTTAGGGTCAGATTCTGAGACTTCTCTCCCAGACCAAGCTTCACGTGTGGGAACGGGACTCAGAGATGTCCAGGTGCAAGGCAGCAATCTGCCTACACTATGTAACCACACATTTTTCCAAGGAAGTATCCCTGGAGAGAGCGGATGCTAAATCCCAGATGCTGAAAAGCACTAAGGATTCACAGACTTGTCTAGAGCAAAATGCTTAAACCAGCTTTTTCACATAGAGGATAGGGATGGGAAGCTCCAACAACAGTAACTGGTTGTTAGAGGATCCAGGGAAGGAGAGAACGAATTTGGGGTGAAGCATCCACCTCTGCACATGCAGATTTATGTCCTTATCAACAAGCCAGTGAGCTGAACAATCCGAAATGCTGAGCTAGAGGCATCATATGCCTCCAGGGTGAGGCAGCAGCTTAATGGAGGTCTCAGAGATCAACACATCTTAAAATGCCCCAAATGTCAGTTAGAGACAGAAGTCCCACATCTCACCCCTTCCTCCTTAAGCAACCCAGCAGGGAGAGTTCAGCCTCTGCTCAAGTGATTTTCCTGTAAATCTCCATACTTTCTCCCATGAACAAAAATACAACAATCTGCTCTTGTGGCATTCTCAAGCTGCAGTCACAAGGCTATATTATTACATGTACATGTAGTTGCCATTAGCTGTAATAATGTGTGCATTGTTCAGGATGCAAACCGAGAGCTCTGCTGCCACCTCCCATTACAGCAAGTAGCGCTCTCTGGCTTCAGTGACCCCTTCCATTGCCTGAGGAACCATGGCTTGCTGAAATTTGTACCTAATGCTTGTATTTTTCAAAGCACAGAGATGCTCAGTCTTGGGGAGATTCTGCAGAGTTGGGCAGTGGGAAGAATGACAGAAGCTGTCTTCATCTGATGACACTGTCTGGCTGGTCAGTCAGAATGATGCAGAAGTGCCAAACGAAAGCACTCTTTCTTTCTCTGAAAAGATACATGGTACAGCTGCCTGCCTAGCAAGGAGAGCTCTGGCTGAGTAATTGGGGCTAGATGAAACATCTGTTTTCTCTTTCCCAGGCTTTTGACAGCAAAATAGAATTATTTTGGGGGTTTTACAAGTCTTGCAGTCATTTTAACCATTTTCTTTGCCCGGTTTTCCACTTTTTGCTAAATAAGATTGCTCTTAGTATTGAGACGTGACTTTACTTTGGGAAAAAAACCCTCATAAATATCTGCTATTAACTACATTTTTTTTTTTTTTTTTGCTTCCTAGCCCAGTTTTTAAATATCCATTGCAGAACTTCGGGAGAATTTCTGCTGGTGATACAAGGAGAAAGATTTCTTTCATGAACAAATGAATGGTTTCTCTTAGAACAGAATAACATATGCTGCTGCCTTATTTTTTCCCTTCGCCTCTAACTCTTGGTTTCCAGATGTAGCGAAAGCTGGTTTGAGCAGAAGAACATATGTTTTCAGCATGAATTCTGTTGGCAGAGTCCTGCTGCACAGTACTGCAGAGTTGCTGCAAGCCATCCCTGACCAGCATACATGTATAATGTGCTCTAGAGATTATCTTGCTCCATTTTTATCCTCCTTCCCCTCCCTTCAGCAAGTTTTACTCTAATACAACACTCCAGACTTTGTGCTCTGTTCCACTGCTGAACACCTGAGTGTTCCAATCAATAAAAATGTTACAAACTGAGCTCTCCCAGAAGCAGGGAATAGGCAGCTAACCTTCAGCAGCCCGCTTCTTTGATCTGCATCTCAGGCATGTGGCCGTTCATATTTGTTAATTTAAAAATAATTTATACTGTAGTCTAGTTTGGGGCTGAAAAATTTGTAAAAAGAAGAACCTTACATGTGGTCCTCAGTGTTTATAGAGATCTTCCTCTCTGTGTATTAAAAAAAAATAGGATCCTTTATATTCATCTGGTGATATTTGGCGCCAGCCAGGTTTGCTGAGCTTCTAGCTCACTTGCTCTTTTTGAACAGTCTCTTGTTCCAGGAGGAGTAGATTTATTTTGAGGTGAACTACAATTCAGCAAAAGCAAGTGTGCCAAAATCTAGTCCTATAGCAGCATCACAGTGAGACTGTACTATAAACACGTCTTATCTTAGCAAGCAATATATCAGAATGATAATGTTTCCATTAAATATATTTTCAATGACAGAAGGTTAGAATCACACTTTGTTCAGTCATAGATGCTTGGCTGAGTCATCTGCTAACTTGCTGCTTGCCTTACGCCTGTCATATATTATCCATGAATGAACACACAATTTCCATCTCTATTATTCTTTGAGTTCAATCATTTAGTGCACTCCGCAAGGCAGCTATGAGGCCATCTTTCCATCATAACCTCTATTACTTCAACTGCTTGTGAATTATCAAATCAGAAATCCATAAAGCCCTTAGAGCTCATATTAATTATCAGAAACTGATGAGATGTAAGTATGTTAATTGATTTCTTTCATATGCATGCTTTTAAATACAAAACCAGCCCAAGACTGGAAGTTTTTTGAGATCTGCTGTTGTGCATATTAAGGTAGGTTGCAGGACTGAAGGAGTTTGGCTAACAACTGTTACTGTTCACTGGTCTTAATTTCTCATGTAATATAAATTTGTACATCTCAAGACAACATTGTTTTTTAGATTACTTTCACCGAAGTATTCTATGTGTCATGAATAATAGTTCTGGGGAAACACAGTGTTACCCTTTTGAAACTAAGGGCTATATGAAAATATTTTGTGTGAGGGTGCAGTTTACAAAAAGAGGAAGGAATAATATGGTGTATGGATAGATATAGTGACAGACTTGGAATGGCATAAGCTGTTACCGTCTCTGAATTGAGGTGTGAGCATGTGGATGCATTTCCTCTACCACAATGCAAAAACAAGACAGATGAGCTGAAAGATCTTCAGAAAACTATCCTGAAAGTCAATGTTTCTTTTAAATCTGAGTGCTGATTTACAATGAGAATGTGATGTTTAGTTTCCCCAGTTCTTCTGAAACCAAACAACACGAAGATGTTTGCAGATGATTCCAAGTCTGTCTCTGCCAGCAAGTAGCATTCATGGTTTGGGCCAGAAGGGGAAGTAAGCAGGTAAAGCAGGACATAGGTAGAACTTGAAGGCCTGAAATTTAAAGTTGTGACCAAGAAACCGTGTTGCTGGGCTGATAGTTGATCATTTAGGCACAGATACAGCATAGGGGCTTGGCATTCTGTATGTGGGTTATTTTCTGAACCTGAAATCAGAGCAGCCAGCAGACTTGCCCACTCCTCAAACCAGTCAGGTCCCTGGAAATGTACAATGTCAGTTTGGATGAGGCTCTGAGCAACCGGGTATAGTTGAAGATATTCCTGATCACTACAAGGGGGTTGGACAAGATGACTTTAAAAGTCCCTTCGAACCCAAACTATTCTATGATTCTATGAATAAGCCATAGGGAGTTGAAGAGGAATTTTTCCAACAGTTGTGTTGAAGCTACGCCACCATGCACCAGAAAAGCCATATTTCTGTGGGATGGACTAGAAAAGCACAAAAAGTGATACTGCAGTCCACTGCTTAGAATGCTCTCAAGGGGCAGGAGTGGTTTGAAATTTTTAAGTGACTGTTAATTTGAAATGCAGAAATGGAATTTAAAACAAAGATTAGTAAAGGAATGTTTGAAAAAAAAGTGTAAGCTCTGAAAAAAGCCAATAAGCACTGCTCAAAGAGCAGAGAGAGATCAAAAGTGGCTGAGTAGATACCTACATAAACATCCAACATTAAGAGAGCCACTACACCTCAGAGAGCTGACTGAGTCAGCTTCTCTGATTAACACAGGAAAAAGGCTTGCAACAGAGCCCACAACAGCTCCAAAGGCTGAACTTTGAAGACTAGAAATCATTTCTAACATAATTAATCATGCTAAAATACACCAGCTGCTTTACTTTCTGCTTGTACACAACAAGCAGTCAGATAAGCCACACTCTGGTGCTGGTAAGGTTGTCTCCAGGCCCCTAAGGGCTTGGCAGGCTATGGAGGGCATGGGGACAACATGGCACTTGCACTGTGAGGAGGGAAGCCGGCCTCCCTACGCAGTCCTGCATGGCCTGGGGAAACTGGCAACATACTTTTCAGGCTCAAACCCTCAAACAAAACCAGGAATAATGAACATCCAAGGAGATCTTATAGCAGCTGAATTATTGTGTGAGATGTTTGGGTCTTTTTTTTCCACATAAAAAAGATGGAGGAGAAAATGAGGCTGTGCTCCCTAAAGGCTATGTGGAAATTTTCTCATTGAGGTTTCCGCGGGTGTTGGAGTAGCCACATGGAAGGCCTGGGACTGATTTCTAAACCTAATGGACAGATCTGAGACTTCGTAAATGAGGGAGAACTGTAAGATTACTTCCGGCAAAGAAAACTTCAGTTTTGCCTTTATACCACTATTGTTCTGCCCCTGCACAGAGGATGATCCATTGGAATAACATAAACAAGCAGCTGTAGTTAATCCCATAGAGAAAAAACATGACTAATACTGCATTCACATCCCAAATTACTAGGTAACCCGTTACGGCTGGGCCAGTCCTTTGATGCACATCTTGAACTTGCATCTACAAACTGCAGCGAGATACCCTATCTGTTCACATCCCCATGGGCCATCCAACAAAGGCAGGTAAGGATCTGAGATCTCACGGAATCATTTAAAACGAGAGCGAAGAGTTTGTTTGGTTTCTGAAGTGCCAGGACTTGTTGTGGTACAGCATGAAAAGAGGCACCACAGAAGCTTATGGAATCGCCTGATCAGGGCGAGTTTTGTGTGATTCACAGAATTAGGAGCCAGAATTAACCCCTGAACAATGAATGGTCTCAGTATCTAACATTTATTCATAAAATCTGTTCAAAATATTCTCAAATCAGCCTAAACATATTTCTTCACAAGTAATCCCAAGTATCCCAAGTCCTGAGATCATTTGGCTGCAAAATAAAGAACTGAGATATTGTTATGACGCAAGCTTAGATAAGAGTAATAGTCTTGTAATTTCTTCTACTGTGAACATGATAAAGAAACACTGCACGCACTTCTTGACAGTCCGAAATAGGTTTGCACTTATACACAAAACAGGCAGTGGCTTGTATCTATCTGTGAAAAAATAAATTATGATTTGGTCATTTGGTCCTGCTGTTTGTCTTCAGACCCATTTGAGGAGAGAGCAGACCATGACAGCAGTCTCCTGACATGACCAAGATTGTTGTTATTGCAATGTCAAGAAACAGAGCGCACAATGGTTTTCTCATTTAACAATTACCTTTTTACATGGAGAAAGTAAAACAGCATCTGGTGATGATGCGACACAAGTTCTCCAAATCAGCAGGACAGCCTATTGAGCATCTCAGTCTTGACCCGCTGTTCATATTACATTGTTGGGTCTTCTTTTTAGCCAGTGGCAGCAATTTCCACTTTTTCTAAAATAGTTAGGAAATCTGCCAGGTAACCACCTAAAACCCCACCAGACCTAAGAGAAAATGATAATTCTCTCTGTCATAATGGTTGCAGCCCCTGGTATTAGGGGCCTGCAATTGTTTCCATTTGAATAACCTACAGGTGTATTCTACCACGTAATATACTTTCATGGTCAGTTTTTAAGATCAAAAAATATCATAAAGAATGATTCAATGGTACAAAGAGATGGGCCATGTAAGTGCACGTAATAGCCTATCTCACACGATAGTAATGAATTAGTTGAGAAATTAGGAGTCCCTTAGAGTCATAAAGGGAGTTTGATTCTTAAATAGCCTGAGAACAGGGCTGTGACAGCCCTGTAAAATGGAGCAGGATACTGTGATGCAAGTGTCCATGACAGCAGGGCACAACTTGGGACCCAGGAGCTCTTCCACACTTCTTTCTATACTTACAGATTTAGGTTTATATTCTTCATCTCTCATTTTTAGCTTTTTGGACTTGCAAGTGGGATGCTAACTTTGCAAGACTGATGTTTTAACTGTGTGGAGAAAAAGAGAGAATGTAAGGATTTGTCAATAGGAGAAAACTAGAAAAAGACAAAAAATTTATGGAGCCAATTGTTTCCTTGATCAAGTCAGTTGAATGAAATAGATTCAAAGGCGAGGTTCAGCAGTTTATATTATAAAACTATTAAAAGAAATAGGTTAACCTATATCACAGAAAACTTCTCCAACAGTTTTTACTGCATTAGGGCTAAGAGGAACATCCCAGAAATAGCTCACAGTAATCATTCTGGAGTTTCTATGGGAAGTAATTTGCACTGAGAATTTAGCATTATGGTACAAGTTTTTCATTCTCATGAGAAGCTATTCCTTGACGTTTCTCAAACAAATGATTTTATTTGCATTACAAAGGACTCCAACCAAGATAAGTGCCCCATTGTTTCAAGACCACAATTTCTGCATAAGAAATTGCCTCAGAGAAGCTACAGCAACCTGAGCTGCGGTAACCTGTTGCACACATGAAACTGCTATTCTCAGGTTCACAGGTACAATCATAACAATGGAAGTCCAATAGAAGGGGGGTGGCTGCAGTCTCGTCCGTAACATGGACCAGCAGATTTAATCTTTATTTGTGTAGATCCAAAAATGATGGCATAGGAGAACAGGAGGAAATTTTTAATTTGCAGAATTCATTCACTTATTAAGAACAGCAGAGATACTGTATGAGTAAAGATGTAAACACAAATGTCAAGTCTGAGCAGCCAATGCCCAACCTGTTGTTGCCAACAAAAAATGTTCTTTCATCTTGTACTGTTTTATTCTTGTAATGACCTATTCTAATTACTTTTTAGCTCAATACACTAGAAGCCATTTGCTAACTGGAATTTTAAATATTAATGCAAGAGTGTTTAAGATGTGTCCATTAAGGCTGGTAAAGTTGTGTTTGATTAACGGGCTTTTCATAAATGCACTGACACAAACTCTTTTTTTTTTTTAATTAATTCAGCCTGCAAATGAACATCATCCATTTTGCTATCATATTTTATCAGTCTGTAAAGTGCATTCTCACTTCAATTTTCAGCCCTGAATGCAGAACACTTTGTGAAAAATGACAGAATTTTAATGAGAAAGTGAACAACATTCCATCAACACCCTTTCGCCAGTAAAAATGGAAAAACATCAAGCTTTAAATCATGTTCTCTCCACACCTTTGGACATCTGCGATTCTTTCTGAGTCCTCAAAATCTGTTATATCTATCACCAGGTGCAGCCTTTAAACACTGAGGAGCTTTCTGCTTCATTGGTTGGCATGGCAACAGTTGTCAAATCATCCCTTGATAATGCTCTTTAATTGATTGTATAAATTATTTCTGAGATATGTGATTGCAAAATGATGTACTGACGCTCTTAAGTGAACTGATCAGAGTATGTGCATTTAAAAATGCACCGCTTTCACTGACCCTAGCCATGAACTTGACCCTCTTACAAGCCTGGAATTCTTTAGATGAAGCATAAACATTAAGCATTAAGAAAAAGTTTGAAATGATGGCAAAGGTATATTCTGCTCCAAATGCACGTTAACAACTATACCAGGAAAGGTCACTTATAAAAACATGACTAGCAGTAAAGCTATTGTTAATATGTCTGCTTCTGCACAAAGAGCTAAATGGTCAGGGAGAGCAGAGATGCTTTCTTATCCATTATAGTCTAAAACATTGCAGATCTCTAACTAGGGTAAACTCAGGGTAATATTCCCCTGGCCAAAGGAGACATTTGAGATGGAAATGTCTGTCTTTGAGCTGGTTGTCTAGACTTACATTTACAGTCAACAGAGAGAAATATGTATTTCTAAGACAGATTAATAAATGTCTGAAGAAAATTAGAAGATTTGCTAAACTGAAAAGGCCTATCTTCCCTCCATTGATTATAAAGTGCTCTTTGTGTGACTGTCTCAGATGGAGGTACCTACATTCCACATATCTGAAGTTAGCAGAGATGATTAATTTATCTTCTGCTGTGTTTTCCATCTTATTTTTTCCAATGTAAGGGTAAAATTTGTTCCATGATTTATGTACAATTTATAAGCTCTTTTAAGCCCATGCCTAAAATGAATTGTTATTTCAAACTTTGTTTCTATTGTAGTGAAACATCTGAATATTGAGAAAAAATTCCTATACGAATAAAAATAAAGAGATGTCTGGACCAAGAGGGATCTACGTAACTAGGATTAATATCCCTCATGCTTACAAGAGATACAGATGCCATCTGTCTAGATTTCTGTAACACTTTTGACGCAGTCCCTCACAACATCTTTCCTACTATACTGGAAAGATATGGATTAGATGGATGTACTGTTTGGAGGATGTGAAACTGGTGGGGTGGTGGCGTCCTGAGGGTAGTGGACAATGTCTCATTGTCCAGATGGAGACTAGTGACAAATGCTGTCACTCAAGAGTCTATATTGGGACCAATACTGTTTAATATCTCAATCAACGACATAGAGAGAGGAATTGAGTGCATCCTCAGGAAGTTTTCAGTCAACGTCAAGATGATTGTTACAGCTGACATGCCTAAGGGATGGGATGCCATCCAGATGGATCTGAACAAGCTTGAGAAGCAGCCCACGTAAACCTCAGGATGTTCAACAGCCAAACGCAAGGTCCTGTACCTGGGTCAGGGCAATCCCTGGTGTCAATACAGGCTGGGGAATGAAGGGATTAAGAGCAGCCCTGCTGAGAAGGACATACGGGTACTGGTGGATGAAAAGCTGAATGTGAGCCAGCAATGTGTGTTCACAGCCCATTAAACAACTGTATCCTCAACTGCATCAAAAGAAGCATAGTCAGTGGGTCAAGGGAGATGATTCTGCCCTTCCACTCTGCTCTTCTGAGATCTCACTTGGAGTACGATGTCCAACTCTGGAGTCAGCACAAGAGACACATAGACCTGTTGCCCAGAGTTGTAGTACATGCCCCTTCCCTGGAAACAAAAGTCTGGTTGGACGGGGCCCCGAGCACCCTGATGTGGTTGAAGAAGTCATTGCACACTGGAGGGGAGTTGGACTAGATGAGCTGTAAAGGTCCCTTCCAATCCAAACCATTCTATGTTTCTATGAGTTATAAATTGGTTTTGTCCCTAAGTTTTAATGTAAAAAATACTAACAATAAATAAGCTGCTGGCATCAGTGAACTGCCAGCGAGCCTTATAACACTTTAAACAAGGTTTAAATCCCAACTAGCATATCAACATATGGATGAGCCCAGATAATAATTCATAAAGATATGCAGAAGAACTTATCTCAGCGGTAACGCACAAATATTTTTTTACCAGCTCTCAAATTGAAATTTGGCCTCTCAGTCTCCATGAAGCCAGGAAGATGTCTGTTGATAAGAAAAGGTTAATTTAAAAATAAACCCATGCCTAAAATAATTTAGAAGTCTTTATATTAGATTTAAAGGATTTTTTGATGCGATGTTAAGTCCCACACCCAGTTATGGAGAAAAGATCCTGTAGAAGAGAGGTCTTTGTGAAGATAAATAACTACATCTGTTGTATTTTTATCTTTCCAGAATCTAGATCGTAAGACAAACTATGTCTTACAACATTATAGTGGATCAGGTCTCTCCCCATACCAATAATCCTCTAGTAGCCTCTGTTCGTTAAACCTCTGTCTTAAGTCTGGCATAAAGAGATTAAATGAGTGCACAGACACAGATATGTATTTCTCTTCATGCCTGTGATCAGAAAATGGCAGAAAAAGGGCTCATTCATTGGCTCGCTAAAAACATACAAAGTATTCTGTACTAAGTGGGTATATTCACAGCCATCCAGTAGCCCCAGCACACTCCATTAATTCATTGTTACCATTACACGCAAGTTTCTGCATCTTCTTGCACAGAAGTTATTCGGACTTTGAAGGCAAAGAGGGAAGAAGACACTAAATAGAGTAAAAGATGGCTCCACTGTCAAACATATCTCCTTCCATGAGGAAGATGCCCATCATGGAGGATGTGGGCAGTGATTCTAGAGGGGTCAAGCTGCTGTCAGGCTGTACTTAAATGAGCTTGCTAGCCTTCATTGGGCCAGGTGCAAGTGGCAAAGAATGGTGTGCTGCCAGGGTGGCCGGGCTGGTGGCCATGCCAGTACCTGCGGTGTCCAGTGCCCTCCAGCAGTGGGGCTGAGCCCCTTGACCTCCCCACCCTCTGCATGCTAGGAACTGCTCAGCTAGGACGGGGACCTGCTGAGCCCATTTGCCCTCTGCATCGGCACAGATACCGTGCATGGATAAATTTTTAGTGAGAAGATCTCGCTCACTGGTTCCAGCTTCCTCACCCCAACCAGAGTCTCAGTCACCTGGATCCAAAGCCAGTGAGGTCAGATGGGGTAAGAATACCTTCAGTGTCATATAGACCTACATGGAAGGGCCTTAAACGACTCTTCAGCTGCAGCTATGTGCAGAGCTTGGGACTGGCATTGCCCCTTGGCTCTTTGCACAGCTTGGTGCCCCACTTTCTAGCTGAGGGTGATTTTGCATTAATCTACGCTAGTCCGATTGCTGCCTTCAATATATGCATTTTTTGAGAGGCAAAGAGGAATGAGATATTTTCACTTCTTTTATAAATGCAGTAATTAATATATTACTTTTCTTTCTGAAATTTGTAAGTTTTCCAGCACAGAAAAATACATAATGGAAGTATAGAATGATCATAAAATGAGAGTCAAAGAGGTGATGTACACATCAATGGCTTGACCTGAATTTATTCCCTCTAACTTCGGACTGAAGACCTTCAGGAACTGGGCTGTGTTTCTTGCTTTTGCTGTCGATTTAAATTCAGTTTTCATTTCCTAGCTATTGTCAGATGTATTCTAAATTCAACACCACTCACACATTGTTCACCATCTAACCAGAGAACGGATAAATACATATGTCTAGCCTCATTAACAAAAACTGTCACTGATGAATGCCTGTTTTCCCTCCTCTTATATCCTACCATACCTCATGAAGCTGATGAACAACAACTGGTGCTGCTTAATGAGCCTGAATCTTCAGCACTGCCTACTCAGATAGGACTGGTGTTCCAACACCTCTGAAAACTTAAAAACTAAATAAACTGGTTATTTTGTACCTGAGGAAAAGATTTTGTAAAGGAAACGTCTGTCCTGGAGGAAGGACCTTGTCAGCCTGAGTGCTTTTGCTGAACTCAGCGCGGGAATATTTCATGGCTGAGAGAGAAAGACATTGCAAAGGTGGGAAATCCCCACTGGGGCTTGCAGCTGAAAGCCAAACATCCTAAACTCCATCTGGCAGTGGAGGGCAGGCTGTGAAGACACTGGGAGGCCAGGTAGCACGTGCCTGCAACAAGTGACCCACTTAGGTGGCAGCCCGCTGTGTCTGCACTTGCCGTGATGCTGCAGGGGTACATGATGAATAGCCTCGTGCAGGGCTGTTGGGGTGCCTGCAGCTCTCTCTAAGGCAGCTGGGGCTGACTCTCCTAGTGGCCCCTGTCCTCCCACCGTTTGAATCTGTTGCCCTCTGTGTCCAGCTGCAACAGGAAGGATTGAAGTTAAATTAAAGCAAATGAGATTATGTTAAGAATTAGGACTTTTTTTTTCCTCCCACATCCTTAGGATTGTTGAACGTGGAGCTGATTGATGAAGGCAGTATCAGACCTCCAACACTGGAAATATCCCAGAATGAGTTAGAATGGGCAGGCACTGCTGCAGTATTACTGATGCTGGCTTTCTAGGTCTCCCTGGTCCCTGGTTGCAGCAAGTGTGGGTCTTTTCCAGTTATACGCAACATCTGTGCAGATTCATAAAGCTACACATTCACACATACATATTATATACACACACTTCAGCTGAGAAACTGCAGATCTCTGTATAAGGAGGGATTTAACACAAAAAAGTCTCTAAAGGCTGAAATAAGCTGGAAGCAAATGTTGTTAGGGAGGTCCTTCTCCTTCGTGTGGGTCCCTTAAAGATTTCTGGTTATTCTGAAATCGCATTTCCACTCCAACATTTTGCCTTGCTTGGAGGCAGCTGTGAAATAGCAGCAGCAGCAGCTGATTAATGCCAGGTGTACATTCAAATCCACACATCTGTATTTGTTGCTGCAAACTTAAGTAAACAATGACCAAATGTGGCTTTTCTAAGTGCAGTTTGAACTGTTTGTGCATACAGAAACTTAATCACTGTCAGCCACTACGTTGCAGGCTCAGAAGGCCCTAACCGCAGCGGAAAGCTCAAAGGAAAGTTCAAAAGGTATTAACCACTTGACATGTCTTGTGTTATGAGGGATATTTTTGGATGACCGGGAAGCGATAACAATTTTTATTCTCGAGTCTGCTTTTCCTTTTCATTGAAGAAAGATAGAAAGAGGATTTTTTTCAATTTATCTCAGTTTATTGATTTTATGGCCCCTATCGCCAGTCAAACAAAGCACAGGAGGAGCTGATTCACCTAAGGCTTGTCCTTAGAGTGCGGCTAATGGGCAACATCAGGGAAATTCCTCTTACCAGTAAATTCACCTTTCTTTGTCCCTGTGACTGTGGGCTTCCTGTTCAGTTGTTTAATAGCTTGATTTGATTAAGACAAAACAGGGAAACAAACAAGATTATTTTTGGAAAAATGGGATCCAACATTGCACAATCTGTGACAAAGGTGATGAGGAAAGCTTGTCCTAACTGAAGTCAGTGCTGATACTCGCAGTGTTTTCCATAGGGTCAGATTTTTATCCAGTATTTTGTGAGAATGAGACAGCCATCTTATCTTCAGGTGTTCAGACAGTAGTAATAATAATAAATAAAATTCTTCAACCATCAGAAGTGTCAGGCTAAATATGAAAGTTCTTATCAGTAAAAAAAAGCTATTTTTGATGCCTGAACAAGAAAAAATGAAGGAAAGGACTAACTAAATACATTGTAAACAAACACGTGTGAGAAGGAAAGAGCAGAGAGGGAGTGGAAGTTAATTCTGAAGCTGTGCTGGTGGAGTATGCGGACTTCGCAAAACAAGTCACATATGTGCGCCATCAGGAACTTGAAGTCTCTGAGTAATGTGAAGTTAGAGCAGATGCTGACTTGAAATCTCATTTGTAGCAGGGTTAAATCATGTGTGGGTAATTATTAAATATTAAAAGCACAAGTCAAAAAGATTACTCAAAGAAGGAAAAAATGGAATATTTCATAAAACTTCTTGATGAGGAGGTGCTGATGAATGAAGACAGGCATAGGGATAGGTTTAAGCGCCAGACCAAAACATTATCAATTTTGCATGCCAGGTGTTTGATAAAGGCTACGGAATTCCCACTGTATTGCCCTTGTCTCAGGTATTGCCCTTTCCCGTACTTAAACTCCATCTTTTCATTTCCTTGCAGGGAAGGAAGAGTGTGAAAGTAGCACTGTGGACTGGCAAAGTCTTGCTCCTGTTTAACCTCATTTGTCTGTCATGACATAGTGGACAAGAAGGAAAAACCTCTAAGGCTTCTGTCACTTGGAGGCCAATAAAATGTGCTTTATTGAGCATACAACCAGGTTTGTAAGAATCATGCCAGATCCTAAACTCTGATTACAGCCATTAGGAGGACAGTGGCAAAGAAAGAAGTATGGAGTTTCTGAAGACATTGACGAAGCTCTTAATGCAGAAGCATGTGAGACCATCCAATCCTCCACTGTAGCTGGGTAAACAGGTAATAAGGCCACTTGCTCACCTAAGAATGATTTTGGCCATTTGGAGGTGAGTCTTTATGTGAAGTCAAGAAAGATGAGTGATTTTTTATTTTTAAAACTAGCAAACAAACACCCAAATATCAAAATTGTCACAAATATGCATTCAATTATAACAGTCCCAGCATTTCTTAAATATAGTATTAAGATATGAAGAGCTAGAACAGAACTATATATTATTCAAAGACTTGATATTTTAAGCTGATGTTTGTATATTTTTTAATTCTTCCTTACTTTTATTCCTCATGGGCTAGATGTAAACAAGAGTGCAAAAAAAAGGGGAAGTATCCAATCGTAAACCTCTAACCACTGTTCAGTTACCAGGCCCACTCGTGTAATTCTTACAGTAGTTCCAAAATTCCTGTTAAAAATTTCAAAACACCTATAGCTTACTGATAATCAAACCTTTTTGTTCAGTCATGGCTTTCTGATTACATCTTGAAATCTAAAGAAAAAGATGTGCTTGAGCATAGTTCGTGAGTTCAGAAGAAGCTAATAAAATATTCTATTTTTTCACAGATGGATTTTGAGATATAATTAGGCTTTTATTTTCAATTACAAGGGGGCTTGAAAGTTCAGAGTCTTGTCCAAGTACAGTATCAGACCCCTGAATAATTTTCTGCTTGCAGAGGAGCAAACGTAGTGGTATCAGCCAGCTAACAATGAGTTGCAGTGTTTATCAAATGTTGGGATTTTACTGTGGTATCAATTGTGTTTCAAGATTTCCAGACTGGTATTGTCCTAATAGTACAGTTAAGCTGGATTTGAGAACAGCAGCAGCTTAAAACATCAAAGCTAGAGGAGAATATTCTTCAACATAAACTCTGCTCTAGTTCTTCATGTCTCAACTCTCCCCATAAAAATAATTTAAATTAACACTCAGTATTAAAGGCAGGGGTAATTCTAGAAAAAAGAAAATGCTCTGAGTTCAGAGAGTGCTCGAACATGGAGGCCAGAGGGGTTTGATGGCAGGTGGTGGCAGGGTAAGTTTTGCTTTGACACAGTGATCCTGATTGCTCAGCTGACCAGGTGTGAAGGCTGGCACTTCCATCAATGTCCAAGCTTCTCCTGGCTGCCACCCTGAGCACCTGAATCCATTTGCAGCTGCACAGCCCTCTTGGCTAAGATCTTGAAAAGACAAGGTCACTTTGTGCTGTCTGCTGTAAATAAATAGAGGTTGCTGCAGCTGCAGGGATGGAAATGGGAGCAGAATCCAACCAAAGATGTTGCTATAAAATTGCAAATGGGCATTTGGCCAATAGACTGACCAATGTGAGAATATAAGCCCAGATGTCTTTTCTTGCTGTAAATTGTATATTAGCATAACTCCATTAACTCACCTGCATTATTTCCAGACACCTACGGAAGAGAGCGAACACCTTTATTTGAACATTTTTATTTAACTGGTACATCTGATTGCAGCAATCCTTTAGTTCAGCCTCTCTGAGTGATGCCAGAGGAGGAGATTGAACCTGCTCCTAAACTAGGCAAGCAGACAGGCCATCCTGTTGCTCAAGCTACAATTCATGCCACTGTCACGCTATGCCATAAGTATGTAGAGAAAAAAAAGACCATACTTCACAGAGTGAAGATGGGTACATGAAAATTCACTAGCTAGTATGAAATTTGTTACACTCCGTCAAGAGATCCTGAAAGAAATTGGCTAGATAATACAATCCTTTGACCAAATAAGAAAAAAAATATTAAGAAGAGACAAATATTTGTAGATATTCAAGGTAGAGAGAAAAAATCACCCTAGAAGCTCATATACTGTAATGAGATATATTCTTTCAGAAATCCACAGGAGCAGTATTATATCTGAGAATCAAGGAACATTTATTCACTTTTCTTCTAATCTTTGGTAGGAATAGAATCATGCCCTCCCCTCACTGAAATCAGAATCCAGTATATTTGGCTATTGGAAAATTATCCAGGTCTTTTTCTCCCCTCAACCTTTTTTTGGTAGGATTGCCCCTTTACTAGGATTATTGCTTATTTAGTTTCAGGGAATTAGAGTGGGAGCTACAGGCAGACTGCATAATGTTCATTTACAATTGTGCCATTCATTAGTGTTTTAATATTTAGAGGCACCAATGCAAGGGACCACCCTTAAGTCACTTCACATCTTACAAGACCACCCTAAGGTTACCCAGAACATATTAAACATTATTCTGGTTAGTCTTTATTAGAAGTATACCTTCATTAAGATTTTTCTCAGACCGTTGGATAATTCCTCAAGACTGGTTTCATTGTACAGAGACTGCTGAATTATGGAAAAAAAAGAGTTCACAGCTACATTCTCTTTTGGTACATTGTATCAGCAACACCTACAGGTGGAGAAGAATTATGAATATATTGCTGATGAAAGACCCTAATGTCAATTTTCAGCATTCTTTGTGTTTTCCATTTCACAGACACATGAAAATATTATTTTTGAATCCATGCATTTTACTATTCCAATGGGAAATTATTGATAGTCATAGATTTTGCGCATGATATTGTTTTGTGTGCAGCTTTTTATTTTCTTCATTTATTGGATATGGGTTTGATAACAGGGTGGGAGGATGAAGAAACTCCTGATGTACAAACAAATAATATTATTCAGCTAGCGTTCTTGGTATAAAATATGAAACTTGTATGTTAAAATGGTAATGTTTAGTGTCTGTGAAGATTCAAAAATTACAGCTGGGTCTGAAACATTCACCATTCCATGTTTATTATGAATTATTCTTTGTTTCCACACAGTCCTCTTTTAAATGTTCATCATACATGCAAATGCATAATGTATTTCTCCTTATTCAGTCAAACACAGATTCTGTCATCCCCTGTGAACAATCAGCTTGGGAAAGGCTTTGCTGTCTTAACTCATTGTGTACACTGTAGCTTTGTGCCTGTTTATTGTGCTCATTGTCCACAATCAGTGGAGAATTGAAATGCACGATTTTTCAGTCTTCGCTTCTGAAGCACCAGATCCAAAGGTTTCCCAAATAATCAAAAAGACCCAAACCATTCCCAAGTGTGTGAATAGACTCATAATCTCTAAATAACACTTGTGTTGTGTATAAGAAAACCATAACAACGTCTGCAAAATGGAGCAGGGGTTTGCCTTCTCATACTCACGCATTCACACACTCAAACACGTGGAGCACGTGAGGTAGATGCATGATCCTTCTCCCATTTGCATAGCACGATTTTTAAGAATGCATAAGTGGTTTTCACCACTGTACTTCAAACCTGCAAGTCTTATGTAGTTCAATTAAGGGTAATCACAGCATTCTGCCCACATTTATTCCTGTATGTGACGGTGTAACAACATGATTACAAAGGGGTTAGGAAGAGAATAGTGATGTGGCCTTTACATGTTTATGAAACAAACTGCTACCATGGAGAGTGGGTAGGATTTCTTTGGCAATAGTCTGGGAAGATTTACTCCTAGGAGCTTGTTAAAGAGAAATTTTAATGCCAGACTTGAGCATGGCACAACTTCTTTGCTATCAGATGAAGAAACTAACCTCATCCACTGGTCCTGGTGATGTAAACATCCAGCTTAGGTGTGGCCTCCCAAACAGCAAGTTTCAAAAGAGGCTGCGGTTCACTGACAATATTTGTGCTGGCCAATTATGACTACTCTCCTTCTTTAATTACTTTTCAATTGAGGTGGAACCCATGATATTATCATCCTCTGCTCCTCTGATTCAGGCAGCTGACATAGGGAGTGTATATCCGCATCTGGAAAACGTTCAGAAAGATGACTAAAGAATGCGGCATGGAAGTACATTTTTTGAAAATTTGATATGGTCTTTGTTGGACATTTCCTTTCCTTATCTGCTTGTATTTTCACTTTCAAGTTGATAACACCAGGCTGAGTTGAAACACCGTGATATTTCTGCCATTCTCTTCTTAGTTCATTGTGACTTTTTTATCATCAGCAGAAATAGAGGGAGACTGAATTAAACAGGAGCTGCAGAACTTGGAGCTTGCGATAACAATACAAATGGATTTTCTCTAACAGAGAAAAACAGCTGTCTCCATTATTTGAATGCTTCACCTTTCTCCATTCCATTAATTGGGTCTTTGATCACAAGCTGAGGTGGAGAGGCCCTGATAAGGAATAGGTTATTAGTAAAGTAGCCTAAAGGAATGAATTGGGCCTAGCACTTGCTGCAGAAGATGAGATAAACCCATAATGCCTGTGTATGTGAGTGGTAGAGAGTGATAGGGCCCTCAGACTGCCCTGAACTGCTTGCGAGAAGACTAATACTCTAGTGCTATGATAGCTAATGCAGGATATAAATTTAGCTCCCGGGAATGGAATAGGATAAAAATTCCATAAAGAGTTTTCTGTAAATGGCTTACACTTTTATATCAAACTGTGTCAGAGTATTCACGAAAAAAACACATTTTCTTGATCTCACTCTATGTTGAACACAACTGGAGGCTTTCAGTATAAGAAGGGGGAAAAATTACTGTTATATTTTTTCACCAAGACATTAATAAGAGCACCCTTTGAAGTACGGTAAAGCTAAATTGGAGGAATTAAATTTGATTGAATCTAAGCCTGTTTATTTTTCATTTCTGCAGAGCAGGCGTTGAGTGATTTGTAATACTTCATTGGAAATCTTCAGGAACTTGCTATCATGTAATCCATTTTTTGCTGAAGAATACGACCGCAGGGGACAAGGCCATATTGGTTTGTTGTTAATGTACTGGAAAGAGGTACTATGGAGAAAACAGTTAATATTAAATTACGAACACAAGGTTATCTTTCTGCTGCACATGCTCCACTGCCCTAGGCAGGGGTAATCTGTTAATAGCATTCAGCCAAAATGACACCATTAAGGAACTGAAGCTACACATCTTTTGCAAGCTGAATGATGTATAAAGCTGGTTTTCTATCATCCCAGATGCAATAAATTATCCATGCTGCTAAAAATTGATACAAGACAGAAGTTTGATAGAACTGGCACCCCAACACAAATGAAAGTGCTTGTCAGGAAAGGACACAGAGATGTGAGTGCTGCAGGCCTACCTTTTATTTGTGTCTCTCTTTCCCCTTTTCTGATTTTTCATGTTTTAAGTGCCAAACTGGCATGTTGCCTACAGTGGCATGTAAATGGTGGAAGACCGAATGTGGAAAGAGAAAGGCAGAAAACACATAGCCCATAAAGCAGTGTAGATGAGGAAACAAGAAAGATGCCTGATCTACCTTGAATGAATCACCTTTTTGCTATCTGTTCTTTATTGTAGACGTCTCTGTGAAAAAAGAAAAAAAAAAAAAAGAAAGATTGCTAAACTGTTTCTACTTTAGAGCAGCTGCTTAAGAGCACTGGTTCAGATTTGTTCAGAACCATCCCATGATACATGCAGTCTGAGTTCCTCCCGCTGAAACTGTTCCGTGTTTTTATGGCATAACAAAATCTTTTATTATGGCAGAGAAGAGAAAAGTCAAACCAGAGTGTTAGGAGCCCTTTTAACTGTAGGAACTTACAGAATAGTTTTCCCTTTTTAAAATTAATTTACTTTACTGTGTAGATTCAATGTTGGCTCAGACCCTGTCCTTAAGGACCTGGAGTTAGATCAGTGAAGGTCACAGTGCTCATATCATGCTTAAACCCCTAAGCAGGATAGAAATATGGTCCTCAAACCCTTCAACCTGCTTCTGCACATTCCTGCAAAGACTAAAGCCTCTATACAGTCTCTGGTTTGTCATCAAATTTGTCTGAATTTGCCCCAAGAGAAGTTAGACATCTTGAGCCTCTATGGTACTGAATAGCCAACATCTCCCTCTCTGTTCTGTCTCCACTGGCTCTAGACATGAGTCAGCCCCAGCAGGAACATCACTAATGTTGTTTAGTGGTGGATGCCAACACATACTACCCCTTGCCGTAGCTATTCTTCTTTGCAGAGAGTAAAGAAAAGTTCCGTGAGCTGGAGAAAAAGCAAAAGGAAAAGATATTTCTAGGTCTATTAGTTAGGTGCTTGTTTGAAAGGGAGATGGACAGAGAAACCAGGATTTCACTCGCTATGTCAAAAACTAGCATTTTCGCATTTTTGTCTTCCCTCTTTTATCCATTTATGGTGAAATGACACATATGAATAATGTGGGATAATATCTAATAATAGCATGAATGGAATGAGGGAAGTGAGATATACACAATGAGAAGAAGTGACCTTGGTCTGTATGCTTTAGGAGGAACATATTTTCTCGAAGAGTGGCCTCTGTATTCTTGTTTTCTATTCTGCTATGACACTTGGCTTCCCCTAAAGCGGCATAGCCTGTTCAGAGCTGTAGTGTCTGTCATACAGCAGCTTCTGCTGAAGCAGAAGGTAGTGGCTAGGCATGTGAAGGACTCTCCACATGAGCTGTCTTCAAGTCTCCTGTCTGAGAGTATCAATAAGTCCTAGGGATCCATCCCTACTATTAGGATTTGTTTGCCAGGACATTTGAATTTCAGTAGAGCTTTCTAGGTAGAGTTTTTTTAAAGTAGATCCTCCATGAATGCCAAACCAAGGGCAGCAAGGTTAAGCTTTTGCCAGTCCAATTTTTGCATTGTTCAAGGGCACTTACATCCCAGTGCAGCATTGAAAAGTGATCCTATACAGAATTAAATAAGTTTTCTGTGGTTTTAGAGCAGTGTAATGTGACTACACAGAAAAATTCAGCCTTCTGAGTGCCCATTATTCTCCGTTCACTGCATCTGTGGCAAGATCTCTTGCGGTACCCCAGCAACTTGCATCAGCTGGACCAGGTATCTCCACATACAGAATCAATATGTGTATACGAGTTTTCTATTGTTTCATTGTTTGTACTTTTAAAAGGAGTAACAGGATTAATTCTATCAGTCCTCACTCATCATCAAATTACCTCATGCCCAACCATATCCATGTAGCATGAAACACACTGGCAGAGTTGCAATAGCCACAACAAGGAAAGAAAGTGATTAAAGCACTTAGTAACAGATGGGAAGGATGAATATTTTCAAAGACAGCATGAAGACTCTCAGATAATTATTTGATACATACTGTTACTTGAAAGACTGAGAGCAGTATTATTATGGTACATTAAAACAAGATAGAACAGAGAAAATGGGGAGGCCAGATGACTTTGAAAGAGAGAAAAATATTTATAAGGCAATAGTCTAAATGAGCCTCCCAAAAGTCATTAAAAGGGCCTAGATTCTGAGTGATGAGGTGAATTAAGTTCCTGAGTTCAATAAGAGAGCATAGCTTCTTATACACCCATTCAGAATGTTAGTTACACAGCATTTATTTATTCAAGTTGTATAGGGAATTTATTTTAACCACAGAGAGCCAAATCTACAGTCTGATTTTTTGTTCATTTTGTTTTTCATTTTTGCATGAGTTTAAAACTGTGTCTTGCTCCAAATCTAAGGATGATAATTTGATTTGGTTAAATGACTTGATTGCTGATGTAGTTTTTAAATCTCAGGCTAAAATGGAGACCTGATATACTATGTATGAATGTAATTTAAGTGAGATCTCTTGAGGGGAACATGCTGTAAGTCCGACTGTCATTTACAGCTACAGAAAGTAATTGGAAAAATGCTATTGGATTAAAATGGCATTCTTTTAATCTGTCTCAGCACAGGTGGAGGTGGCTGAGGGTCCCTTTAATGAGTTGGTAAGGAAGGACTAAGTCTGTTTAAGAACAGAACATTTCCCCACAAAAATTTCAATTGTATTTCTGAAAAAGCGATTTTCCCCGTGAAAGACTCTGAGCAGGAAGCAAGGCAGAGAACACAGAGTGCCTCCCATCCCTGTAGTGTTGCGCAGCCTGCACTGTTTCACAGCCTGTGCAACCTCCTACATTCTGACCATGCCAGGCTTCAGTTTGCCTGTGTTCTCTGGGGTGACGAGGCACGTCTTGGGGCATCAAATGACCATGTACAGGACAGGGTTTCTGTGCATCTGGCAACGTGGGAAGGATGGGGATATTCAATGAAGTGCTCTCTTGAGCCACCACAGCCTGGATGAGTCTCAGAAAACTTCACTGCTAGTGTTTGCTCTCTACTCTTTTGCAAAGAGCAGAAATGTAAGCAATATTTGCAGCCACTGGCAAGCTTAGAGATACACAAACTAACGTAGTTTTCTCAAAAGTAATCCTCTGTTCTGTGACTTTGGGAATTTAGAGGTGAAATGCATCCAAAGGGTCTAATCTACCCACAAATGTTCCCACAATTACAAAGAGACATTTATATCATCAGACGCTCATCCATTTCTTCTGTCTGGGCAGGTCTGGTCCTTTCAGTATGCTCCTCAGTGCTGTGCCCAACAGAGCAGTCAGTGCTTGTCTGGTTTTAAACAAAGGAGTCTACCCTACAAACCAGTGATTTCTTTTTCACATGAGACTTCTGATCCTGAAAAGGAATTCACCTCATTTTATGGTTATAATGAAACATTCTTCTACCTAATTACTTATTTAAGGAACTATTAATGCTATTGAAGTATAAGTCAAATGCACAGTAGTCAGAACTTACAGAAAAGCCATTCGAGCCTTAATAAAATAGTATGCATTTTGCAGGTTATTGAGCTGCATAGGGAGAAACAAATATAGAACTAACCGTGTTCTCTTAAGATAACATCTGAATGTGTCAAAAAGCCTGTTGTTCATCGGAGAAAAATTATAAAGGATGCATCTTTTACTCTCATTGACAAAATCTGATACTAGCTGGAGTGTCTGACTTTTCCATGAGATCCAAATTGCAGGGTCTAAGTGATCCAGAACTAAAGAATATTTTCAAGGAAGACACTCTTCTTGACTACAAGTCTCTACAGGAGTGAAGTCATGTCAGTCAAAGGGAACACTTGAACAGGAGCAAAGACAGTTTATGGATCAACACTGGGCTGTGCAGCTGATGTCACAGGTAAAGCTTTGGCTTGTCTTTCTAACAGACCCTCTTCAAGGTACAAAGATTCCCACAGAGAGACAGGATCTACCTGAGAAAGTGGGGTAAGAGTATTTTTGCCAACAGTTCAGAGCTTAACATGCAGACATTTGCAATGGGATTTGATACTCAGCCTGATACTGTTCCAAAACCTTTTTCACTGCCTTGTGTGAATCCATCAAGTTTGTAGATAACCTTGGACTGGAGGAGTGTTAATGATACACTGAGGCAGTGAGAGATGAGGAGCACAACTTCATCAGAGCAAAATCATCCTTCTGGGATGGAATAATGCCATGCAATACTCCACATTGTGAGGTGCATGGTTAGGCAACAGCTCTGCAGAGAAAGAACTGCTGGTGTTGATGTGCAAGAAGTTAAGCAATGAACCCTTGAGGCACTCGAGTCCTACCACATCCTGGGCTGCATTATCAGATCTTTTGGGTGCCAGGAGGTCAAGGCAAATGATCATTCCCCTCTTATTAGCATTTCCAAGAAGGACTGTGACCAGTTTTGAACCTCTTAGTACAAGAAACATCAATAAGCTGAAGCAAGTCTAGTGTCACTAAGATGGCTGCGGGCTGAAGCACATAGTGTATGAGGAGAGACAGGATTTGTTTGGTCTAGGAAAGACAAGAAGGATCTAATTATTGTCTTCCACTATGTAATGGGTATTTACAGAGAAGATTAAGTCAGACTTTTCTCAGGGGCACACAGTGAAAGGCAAGAGCAAGTGTTGCACTTTTTTTTTTGAAGGGAAAATGCTGTCTGGATAAAAATAAAACTTTCCATAACATTAGTGGTTTAGCAAAGGGACAAGCTACCCAGAGAGGTGATGGAGCTCTCCTTGGGCATTTTCAGAACTTGGCTGGGCAGTGTCCTAAGCAACATGACCCAGCTTTAATGCTAGCCCTGCTTTGAGGAGGAGATGGGACAAGCTGACCTCCAGAGTTCCCTTCCGACCTGAATTATTCTGTGATTCACTACCAATTATTTAAAGGCTTCTCTTTGAACTCTACAGAAACATCTTCTATGGAGAACAATCTTCATCTTCTTAATTTTAACCATCTGAAATACAGATTGGGGAATTTGAAGAATGCGAAGTTAAATTGCAACATGATTTACACAACATGGTATTTGCTTCTGGTTAAGTCACCGATAGCCAGAAAACATAACACAGGTTGATGTTGCTGTCATTTTGACAGGTGATCAAAGGAAGAAAGGAATAAACTATTAACTTGCTCCCAGTTTGTTTAAAGACACCAAGAAATGATGGATTGACCAGAGTGGAGTTTATTACACATTTTTTCAAAAATACAGGATTTTGGTTGTAGGCATTGAAAGAAAAATTTTCAAAACAAGTAACTCCCCTTTTTAATGAATAAAACCTGTGTACAAACCCAGCTTTTGGACAAAAATCATAGTGATTGTGCTTTTAAGTAACCAACTGCTAATGTAAATCAGGTGCTCAGAGGAACAAGTACTCTGAATTGTTTATTGTGGAGGGCAATTTTTGTGGATTCTAAATGGCTCCACACAAATATCTTTGGAAAATCAGCTCTCACATTCAACACATCTTTTTATGCTTTGTGGCCTGTGCAATCACACATCTTCTACGGTGTCAGTAAAGTAACTTCTCTAATTACCCCTATTCCACACCCACTTCCCAAAATGACATTCAGAAATACAGGTGTGTAAAAACCATTAAAGGGAATAATGTTTGCACTACCCTCTTAATGGCTGCTTTTTTAATCTCAGTTTTATTCTCAGTACATCAATCCACATGAGAACTTTGCAGATGTTAAAAACACATACACTCTGTAAATTAATCTATGCCACTTGAGGGAATTGAAGGGGAGAAAGAAATTTCACATAATTCAGTGTAATGAATTCAGATATCTAGAAATGTGATTTTACCACCAGCTTCATTTTCATTTTAGGTGAAGAAACTGGCAATCAAAGTTAGCACAAAAGTGATAGTCTTTTTATAAAAGCACGTGCTTTTCTGTTGGATGCTTCTTGGCTGATAAGCATGGCATCTCAAGAGTATTTTCAGAGAAAACCAAGAAGCAGTGCTGAATAGTTCAGATGCAAAAACTGAATAGGAAATGATGCTTCAGGCAAACAAAAACCTCAGCAGTGCTTATTAATTGATTATAAATCATTTTATCTTAGAATAAAGAAAATGATTCTAGTTGCAGTTTTAGAAAAGGAGGCCACAGAGCAAGAGGAGGGGTGGGTGCAAATGAAAGGATACATCGAATATCAGCACCTCTGCACTGTCTGTGAAAACATAAATTGCAGTAAGTAAGCAGTGCAAAGGGAGATTTTCAAAAAGTAGGATGCGGATTTTTTTAAGTGAGAAAAGATCTTTTTTGTGTGCTACAGCACACTCAGTCAATCAAATTATGCTTGTAGTGACCCCCACAAACCTCTCTTCATTCATGCGTGGATCACTGAGAAAACATATCAGAAAGGATCCATTTAATATCCTCTTATTTCTCTCAGTTCTGGAAGTCTTTAGGTTTCTTCAGCCCTGAAGGCAGGACTGAAACCAGATGTTTCTCCATTTAGCTGGGGCCAAAATTATTCCAGCTCAGTCTGAGTTCCCACCAAAACCGAACTCAGCAGAACTGCTCAGATTCCTTTCCAGTGACAGACAAAAATAGTAGTTCAGTGTGGTTTTCTGTTCTGGCACTGGATTTCTGTACAACTTCATGCTTCTCTGCCACATGGGTAAGAGGGAAGGATCACTGACTGATCTTTGTAAGAAGACAGGGTGAGACCCTGGCAAAGTGACACAAAGCAGTGCCACTGCATTTGTAGGACTATCACTGCTGAACGAAGAGGCAGCAATGGGAGCAATGGATGCCAGTATTCAAAAGGTGGGTGTTAGTGTCACAGTAGGGTAGAGAACTGTGGCCACCTCTGGAGGACACCATGTCCTGCCACCTACTCATAGCAGGGCTAGCATCACAGCTGGATCTGGATGCCCAGGGCATCATTTAGCCATATTTTGAAGTTCTCCAGTAAAAAAGATTTCACAGACACCCTGGACAGGCTCAGTAATATACAGTCCTGGGAAGATGTGGCTCTTCTCACTCTGATAAGGAAACACCAATCCATCCAGGAGCCTGCTTTTGCAAAAGTTTTTGCTTCCACAGATATTTATATGAAGTGATAGGTACTATTAATAATCCTCTGATCACGTGATATCCCATTTACTCAGCATTATGCTGGCTAAGCCTTTGGATGGCTAGACCGGGAATTTAGGACTCTGTTATTTTATGCCAACCTGTGATGCCTTCCCAGTCTGTAGTAATGTGTGGAGGTGGCTGTGGAGTCAGGATAATCAAGCACTTTCATGATCTGATCTTTTCTTCATAACCTATCTGTGAATATACCTCAGAAATCATAGAGTGGAGTTTGAAGAATTTTGAATTTTGAGCGTCTGGTGGCTGGATATCTATGGACAATATGTTGGCGTAGGTGACAGAACTGGCTCCAAGACAAAAAGAAACAAGCCATGACAGAAGATGGTTGGAACTATGAGCATAAGGTCCAGAGACTAACACAGATCTCTGTAAGTTGGCAGTTAGGTAAAGTGATCTGAATGGTGCAATTGAGTGTCTGTTCTGGATTGGCGATCTCTGTTATGCTCTTGGCTGGCCCAGAAGCCCAAACAAGTCATGAATTTGGAGTCATTAAGTAAAAAAACCAGTGGCATTTAGAAAGAAGCTTGATTAAACTATTGGGAAACAGAAATCTGGGAAAAAAATTGCAACCTTTTTCAGATGAGTAAACAGAGTGAAAAGCTGTTTTGAGACTGGTGGTGAACTGCCAAACCTGTACCAGTTGACATGAGGGAAGAGATTAGGAAGAAATAGTATTCCAATTTTGAATAAATATTGTCCTGCATGGTAGCTGACTTCGGATCATATTCAGGTTATCATCACAAGGAAATTGAAAAAAAGACCATGACGAGAATAAAAGTAAGACCCTCCAATAGACATGCTCCCATGACAGTGATTTCTGTCTGTGCATCTAGCCTTAGTGTCAACTGTCATCCAAAATCACTGCTGAAACTGGAATACTGATGAAAATGGGTGCTGCCTTGTTACAAGAAATGCACTGTTCATTAATCTTCAGAAAAATGTGCTAACATACTCTTTCTTGAGAATGACCTTCCATCGTGGGAACATACCTATTAGTGATGTTTGAAAATCTACATGGCTGTTTTAGACAAACCCAAATACACTTTGTGTAAAGAGACGCCACAAATGTAAGGATTGGCATATCTGAACTAACATGGTCACAGTGGTAGTCTCTGAGATATGGCTTCAGTCTCCTCCTCAGTTCCATCTTTGCTGCATATCTGCTGCCTTTCTTTGTAAAATAACTTGAGGTATCAGACAGAAAACAGAGAAATTGCCTACAACTTCAGCAGGTAGAGGGAGTGATAAATCTTTCAGGTTATTAAAGATGAGCCCAAAGTTATCATTTTCCTATCCTGCAAGATTTGTCTGTTTCCATGCTGTTCTTACTCTTCATTAATAACGTAATACAAACCGACGTATCTTTGGCCTCGTGTTTTTTTTTTTTTATTTTATTTCATACTTCATATCAGAGAAATGTGATAAGGAGTCATCAAAATCATTGTTGCACCATAATTATAGGCACTATACTGATTCAGTCTTCTGTTGGTTCATAAATGATGCTCTTCTGTAACTACTTGTATTTTTCCTCGTTTGTCATCATGGCTCTGTCATTCATTCTAACATTTCATTGTCTTCTCTTTTTTCTTTGTCTGAAGAATGGCATTTCTTGTGTCAAGTAAATATTTTAAATAACATTTTCAAATACTTTTTAAATAACGATTCAAATACTAACAATAAAATATTAGCAGGGTGCTACTTTTGACTTGGTATCTATGACCTTCTGCTTAAACACGTCAAGTATCTTTATGTTCTAACTTTCACTTGAATATTACAAATTACTTCTTGAGTATAACTTCATACAATCTCAAAATGCTCACTGAAGGAAGAAAATAAAAAAATCCTTATTTTATTAAAAGAACAACTTGTAAAAATCATCCTGAAGTGACCTGGCCAGCATTACAGGTCACTTGATAAAAGGGAGACGCAACAACCTGTATTCTTCATTCTGCACTGAGTACAGACAGTGTTAGCTGAGTATTTCTCTTTCTGTTCATTAATGTTGTCTGGCTAACAATGAAGCTGTTTTCACAATAAGGAGCCATTGAATTCAAGTTTTGATTTTTGCTACTTATGGAAAAGTATCTGTTTTCTGGATGATCTACGCCACTTAGATGACAGCTGTCTGTTCAAACTCTTGCCTCGTATACTCAGCCTGCGTTAGTGTATTCAGTTCTTGAGATTCAGAAAACAATTTTCTTGGTATTCTCCTTGGACAATACTTTTTATTGATGATTTAATGGGAGACCAGTACTACTCACAGACCTCTGATGCTTCCAACAACAATATATGACTGCAAACAACTGATTCTTATTTAAGAAGAAGGCTTGACCACAGTGGATGTGAGCCAAAATAGTCTAGTCAAATACTTTGTTCTAGTAAATACTTTATTTTGGCAATGGCCCTAAAGAGGATGCTTCAAAGAAAGAGTAAAAATCAAAATACTGATTTAAACTCTAAGAAGTAACCATATCTGCTCCAAGATGTAAGAAAAATTTTAAAATGCATCCAGAGAAACAACTGTGTTTCAGAGCCGCTGTACTTTTGGCATAAAACTTTTTTGGCCAGACTCTGGCAACAGTTCATTGGAGCCAACTACAGACAAGATAGAAAAATATTAGCTTTTATTGCTTTTCAATTTCATACTTCTAAATATCACTGAAATACCTTTAAATTCCACTTAAATGTCATTGGTCTTGTGCAGGGCTCAGGGGAAGATATAAATATAAAACAGAAAGGAACTTTCAGAGTCATCATGTGATAGTTTCCATAAACTAGCCAAAGTTCATCATAAACCTTGTTAGTCTATTTCCCTTTTCCCCTTTCTTTCCTGCCCCAGCTACTACTGTCTGGAGATGCAACCAGGATCCCAGGGAACTAAAACTGGTCTTCTCAGCATTTCTATATCAGGCCACCTATTCAATCTTTTCTATTCTTTTAATTAAATCCTATTTTAATTAATTGTAGCTTATCAGTCTTTATTGTGAACATCAAATATTTCTAGTATCACCATGAGACAATGCTACGGAGTGATATGTTGCAGATAAGTTGAGTATAAAATGTAAACAAGTATAAAAGTCACTCACAACCTAACTTTTTTTGGATTTGATAGGTATTGTTTCCAAACACACACACACTTATCTACATATATATATATTTAACCTGGATAGTAGCACTTTCCTTATTGGAACAGTGCCAATTAGACTGATTTGTTGAGATCCGCTATAACTTAGCTGACATTCTACCCCAGGGGAGAATTTTTGCCTTTTGTATAATGTATCTTCAGGTTCTAAACTTATGAAACTCATGTCCACTGAGAATAGTATAGATTTTTAGTGTCAAACCCTGAGTCAGGTTGTGTCATTGATTTTTAAGTAGGACTCCACAGTAAAATCAATTTTTCAGAGGGGGAAAAAAAGGAAAATATCAATAAAAACATCTCAATTCTCTCCTTAAAGAAAAAACCCATAAAATTGCCTGGGAGCCCCTGAAAGCCTTTTTTAAAATGCAAATATCTTTCAGTACAAGGGGGGGGTTAGCCTTGACTTTACCTGAGAAAGCATGCAAATATCATCAGAATGAGATTAGATGAGATGGGTAGTGTATTGTTAATAAACCAAAAATATCAGAGGACTGAAAGACTAAATGGCATGAATCAGGTATAATTTATAACTTATTTTTCAGCCATTAAGTTGTGATAACTTGTAAAAAGGCCATAGAGCAAAACAAAGTAATTGTGCTTAGAAATTTCTTAGAGTACATAGATCACTCTTAGCTATGCAGGACGTGGCATAACATTAAGCAATTAAAAAAAATTCAGATGTTTAGGAATGACTTGAGACATTAGTGAATCAAACATCATAATGAAACAAACTGTCTGTTATAATAGTAACAAATTATTTCAGTGAAATACAAAATAGTCTTCTATATATGATGCCATGTGCAAGCTCGAACAGAAGTTACTGGTGTTTTCGGCTATGAGGGAACTACTGCAGCTCCCATTAAAAGTAACAGAATGTGTTGTCTGAAGCATCAGTACCTTAACAAATAATTGCTGTCACCCAAACTTTTGAAGAGTCACCCCATCAAAACACTTTATGAAAGGGTTTCACAGTGCACGCTTAGACATTCTGCAGTGAGAGCCCAAGATTAAGGAAATATCATCCATTTCCATCTGAGAGTAAAGTTTCATTTATTATTATTATTATTATGAAACTCTGTCTAAGTCAAGGGATATGTCCACACTCTATGGTCAGAGGAAAATTAAAGTATATTCATCTTTAGCTGGAATTTTTCTTTTTAAAAATGCACTTTAAATTGCATTTAAAAGATCTGCAGTCTTCCCAGGTAATCCATGATCTGCCATCTTGTCCAAAACAAGTAAACCATTTATGTAGCTTTGTTAAATATAGTCTTGTTAGAGTAAATCCACTGAGATTTGTTTCTGAATCTTCATTTTATAAAGCAATGTCCCAAATAGGAATTTATTAACACGCTTATCTGTAACAATTTAATTCTTTTTCTGTTGTGAAATTACTAGTCCTTTTAAGAACAATTTGAAAAGTGTAAGCAAATCTTATATGATGTTCTAAGCATCTATTTCACACCTGAAATTAAAATTGTTATTATACTCCACAAGGCTGAGGAGACAAAAGAAATATACTCAAGATGAATAAAGAAAAACAACAGATACTTATCATCTGGTAAAAAATAAGGAAAATGTAATGTTAAATTAGGATTTTAATAATAAAAACATGGTAGTGTAATAGCAATTCTTAAACAAAGCTTCCATGTATGAAGACATTTTAATACTTGTAAAATTTAACATATTTCAGAATATTTCATGTTTGTTTTAACTTTTTAAAATAATAAATATAATAAATCTTTCGTAAGTACTGATTTTACAAAAAGATGGCGTGCGTTTCAGAATATGAGCAGTTACATATACATTCTATGTTATAGTTTATGGAGTAATATTAGCTGTAGAAGCAATGAATTTGACCTAACATAAATTTTAGTCATTCCATAGTGAGTACAGGGCCTAAATAAAACATTTTAAAATTTTGAGTCTTTCTGGCTGTTTGAATGCATTGAATCAGATTATTCCACTTCCACCTGCAATTACCTTTAAAGCCACATGCAGTTTTAACATTATCATTGCAAATTATTTGTCTTATTATTTATGTGTCATAGAATCACCAGGTTGGAAAGGATCCACTGGACCATCGAGTCCAACCATTCCTAACACTCCCTTAAACCGTGTCCCTAAGCCCTTCATCAACCCGTTCCTTAAACACCTCCAGGGCAGGTGACTCCACCACCTCCCTGGGCAGCCTGTTCCAGTGCCCAATGACCCTTTCTGTGAAGAATCTTTTTTCTGGTTCTGAACCTCCCCTGGCGGAGCTTCAGGCCATTCCCTCTTGTCCTGTCCCCTGTCACTTGGGAGAAGAGGCCAGCTCCCTCCTCTCCACAACCTCCTTTCAGGTAGTTGTAGAGTAATAAGGTCTCCCCTCAGCCTCCTCTTCTCCAGGCATGTACTTACATCTTGAAGCTATGACAAATATATTTTCGAAAGGCAGTGTCGCTCCAAGGTGTTCTTTGATCCAAACCTTTTTTCTGTTGTTCCATGCTGCTGGCAGTGGGCAGAATAGATAAAACTAACCTCGGCAGCTAAGTGGTTTTCATGCTTGAGAAGCCTATTCCACATTGTATCATCACTTTCCTGAGTCCCAGGATGATGTGAGCAAATATGTAGCTTCATGTTGTTTAAAACCCAGTTGGCAATTCATTTTGAGATTAAATTTAGACTTGTGCACTTCTAAGTGCTACAGTGTTGGCCTCTTGGTTCTCAATCAGATTTTCAAGTATGAGTTACAGGGCTTCCTACAACCAAGGGGTTGTTTTCAATATATTTCTCTATAAGGTGTAAGAACAAAGAATAACTGCACAGTAAAACAAAAACATTGCTAGATGAAATTTAGATGAAAACCCAAGTCAAGTTAACACTAGCAACTTCAGAAAACACAGAGAGAAAGCAGCAGTGTGTTTGGCTGAACCACACTTGTGGGCAGAGCCATGGCCAGCCCTGACAGCTGGGATTTCCAGTACCGCAGCCCAAAAGTTCCTGGGAAAATCAATAATTTCCTGCGCTATCTTGCCCCGTAAAGAAAAACGAACACTTTCTCAACCCCTAACGCAGTTTCAGTGGGGTCATCTAAGGAAGTAAGAAGGCATACAAACTGACCCAGACAAGTTGGTGAGCTGCGTTCATTTGAGCAACGTGGATTTTGACACTGCTTAGTGCATCTAGGACTGCAAACCAAAGCAAATGGTGCTGTGTGTCCTGCTGCTGTTAAGCAATGCTGACTTATACTGTTCCACTTTTAAGGGATTGTTTGCAATGTATTTGAGAGTTATGCCAAGGGCACTTAGATCACAGCCTTGCTACAAAAAACATATACTAAGTGGCAGATTTGAGCTGAACATCTCTGTTCTGTTAAAGGCAGGGTTTGTAGTCTGCAGCATATTACAAGTGGTAATAATTACTAAAGAATGCATAACAATAAAATGACACTATCCTTTAAGCCATAAACCAAGGAGAAAGAGTCTCCTTGTTTAATTAATTTTGTTAGAAACCCGAATAAGAGCCCATCCCACACTCTAGGGCTCTGCAACAATAGTTCAGTTTTCATAATGAAGTAAAACAATGGACAGCTCATCCTTCTCCAAAAATAAATGCACAAACAAACAAAATAATCAAACAAAGCCTCTCACAGTAGGCAAAAAATCTCAAAGTTAGGCTTTCAGCTTAACTCTGCATATCCTGTTTTCCAAGTGCTTGAGTTCACATCTTTGTACTGAATGCATGCAAACTGCCATGTTAGAAAAATGAAACAGTGTGGGTCAACATCCGCCACAACCCATTTTCTGTCTTCTCAGAGAGAATGACTCAGGATCACAGAATCTTCATGAAGGTAATGTAATCCTATGGAGGAGACCAGTCAAATCAGCAGAACATCAAAATCGAGTTGTCTTCATGATTTATGTTATTAGTGGATATCACGAATTTTTGAAAGAAAAAACTGAAGCAAGAAAGCTACCATTGAAAATTTCCAAAAGGAACCTGTATTTGATTAGAGTGCAGCTGTGAGAGAAAGATCCTCATTTTCTTTTCATGCACCATACTGAGAAGTTCTAGTCATGTTGATATCAAAGATGTCAGATATATAAAAGGGGCAGGATTAATGACCCTTGAACATGCCCTGCTCTCTCTTATCATTATAAGAGGAGTCTAAAAAAGTGTGTTAGACTGAATTTCTAGCTTAAAGATGGCTAAAACTGAGATAAACACAAACTACTTGGAAAAAAACAAAAGTAATTTCAATTTTTGTAAACAACTCTAATGTATGTTAAGCACATCTATTATGGACCACACAAATTAGAATCATGTCATGTAATGGCAGGAGGTCTGAAGTTTCTTGGAGTGAAAAACAAGACATAGGTCTCCAAGATCCGAAACAAAGCATCTTCTCCAACAATGTGCAAACAGAACGATACAAACCTTGAAGCATCCTAGTATATGTTTCTGACAAATGTGTGATTTTAGAGAATTGTGAAGAGTGTTACAAATGTACGGGTTATATTATCAATAACTGTTGTATTTTTCCATGAATAGGGGATATGGGCTTTTAGAGGCCTGGAATAGCTGTCTGGTACCAGCTCTTGTTGGGCCAAAGGTGGTTGAATCCACTAGTCAGGCAGACACAGACTGTCTCCCTTCTTCCTTTTTCCTCTATTTTCAGTCTCCAAAACTCCACCTCTTATGTTTGTTAGGTTGTTTGCTGTTATGTTCCAGACTCATCATAGTGGTTGACGAAGATAGAATTGTTGTTAATCACTATTTAAGAGCTTTACAGAGGTTTTTAACCTGTAGTAAATGGAAAGTTTGTGAGAGAGAGACTAGACATGATAATTTCTTTCTATTATTTCCTTTCCTACCCTGGCAGAAATAAATATGTGTCTCCTTTTCTTCTCTCTATGAGGAGAAGAGCTGGCAAGAGAGCTGTCTCTAGAGGGAAAAGAAAGTCACGAGTCAGTGAAACCATCTTAAGCATAGCCACTGTGCCTTGAGTGGGAAGAAAGAATCTGAGCTGAAACTAAGTATTTATCCCCTTCTTCTAGTCTAGCTGCAGCTTTCCATTCCCAGAAATGAGTTATCAGCCAGGAAGGTAAGAGATACTCTAAATAAAGTAGAGAGTACTATTTCCCTGTTCCTCTTCATGCTCTCTACTTGTGGGTAAATAGAGATTTGCCACCCATAGATTCTTAAGGTCACAGGGGTATAGCATCTTCAGCTTACATATCTATTTATCACTGAAGCAATGGGTGAACACTCAAGAGAGCTATTATTTGATGTTATTCATTCAGGGGAATCTTGCATTGAATGTTATTTGATCTTTACCACTTGCTCTTGAGAGATCCTTTCTTTTTCTCTGTGGTTGACAGGATACAGTGCTGGTGTTAATGACCATTGTCTTTGTCCTGTGATTGTAATATTTCTTTGCTAAAATTATTTAGGAAGCTCCTTAAGTAACAGAAGGAGATGTTTATTCTTCTACCTATGCCACTGATTTATTTAGGTTTTTTCACATTTTTGTTTCTTCCTGTTCTTACTTGTTAAATTGCAAACCCTTCATTCTCCCTTGAGTCCCAGTTCTTTCTGAAAGGGTAATTCATACTTCACAGACTGAGACTCATCTTTACCCTCACTCATGTTCAGGCCCTTTAGAAGAAAGCGAACTTCCTGTGGTACAAAACACATGGAAAGGGTTAGAGTCGAACAATATTTATGTAAGCATGTTGTTCCTTTGACAGAGCCATGGGGAGAAAACTGTTAGGGGCCTTTCTGTTTAAAGGCTCACATGACTTTGTGAAGGAGAACACAGAAATATGTAGACTCACAATGCTGCAAGGCATTTGGAGCCAAAGCTTGAGGGTGGTCTTTTTTGGAAACCTCACAAAAAAAGAGTTTTATGTTTCCCCTCATACTTGCCCCATCTGCAGTAAGTCCCTGAATAGCATATTTTGATCAAATGGACAACAGCAGGGATAAGATCAGGAGTTCAGACAGGCATGAGGTTGGCGGAGGTGTGTGTGTGCTCACAACGCAGGAAGAAAAGGTCAGCAGAAATTTTGGCCAAGGTCAAACCTCATCAGAGAAAGCTAGAGCTGTGAGAACTGGAGAGGAAGAAAGTATTTGGAAGGAAGTCAAATGAAACAAAGTTTAGAAAGTGAAACAGGACTCAAAGTTTAACACTAAAGTCCTTTGCTGAAAAATAGGTAAAAATCTGGAAAGATAAGACGAGGGATGAGATGGGAGCCTACCTTTATGTTTTTAATTTCTATTGGATCCTTTATTCATGTCTTCCTTAGATATCTCCCCATCCAAAAAGCTATTTGAATCGGAGCCATTGAAATATTTCTCAGGAAAGGAGAGCCAAAACAAGGGGTGTTTTTTTAAGAATTGTGGATCACTGTTCTCCTTACTAAGAGGTCAGATGGTTTTTAGACAAGTTTTCTTTCTAATATTTATATGGTTAATTGTTTTCTGCAAAGTGTCATAAAATTTCCCTTAACTTTCTTCCCCTTTATTTCCAATCAACTCTATAGTTTTTGATCCCCAGTTTATCCTGTTATCACTATCCTGTTCTAATTATCTTTCTTACTGCCTAAATTACCATACATGCATTCCTTTTCCCCTCCAGGACTTGGCTTCTCATACTTTGATCTGCTAATTGTCTTTTTAATCATCTCACTTTGTTTTCTTTTCTTTTTGATACTTAAAAAGGAATTATTGACAGTAATGACCTGAAAGGTAACAGTTTGATAACTCTGGCTCCTGAGATGTCAGAGTCAGCCCCAGATATGCTGATTCCAAGGAACTAGTGCAACTACACAGCTAAGAGACAGACCGTCTCTACATCTGGCTATGTGATTTAGGCTCCATCTCCATGGTGTTTCTTGTTTCCCTCTAGAACCTTTGTAATTTAAATATCTGACCACAGTTGTTTGGACTGAGATCGTCAGCTCACTGCAACCTCTGCGTATCTTTTGGTCCTGTTTCTGTCCTTCCCTCAGTCCTGTTTTCAATTCTGTTTCTTCTCCTTGCCAGTGTTTCCTTCCTTTTAATAATTCATGTTAAATTCCACAAAGCTCCAGTTTTCTTATTTTACTGACTCTTTCCATAGACCCCTGCTTTTCCTTTTTACAGTTATGTCTACACATTGTCAGAGCATGTAGGACCACACTAGAAGGGGTTGTGGGCTAAAGATCAAACCAGTCACTGAGTAGAGAAGTTCACAATCCTTTGGGTAACATACATCCACACGTGCCATTCTGCTGTACTGGCATTTTAGACTCTAATAATCTTCACTTGACATTCCTGGATTTGCCTAGTGATGACAGTCTCTGTATATTAAGGCTAGTAAATGTCTCTATTGCAAATCACATTTATGATTTTTTTAATGTCTTGAAGACTGTCAGAGGCAGACATATGAAGGGTGTGATTTCTTGACAGACTGTTTATGTACTAATGTGTAAAATTTCCCTAAAATCTGCTCTGCCATTTCTGTTGCCTGTAGGGTTGAGAAATTCAGTAGTGCCTTATGTTAGTGGTTGTCTAATTGTCTTGACTACAAGTTCTTCCCATTGCGCTATCATCATGCCATAAAATGGTTCATTGACGTTTCCTAGAAATAGAAAAGGAGTTTAAAAAGTAAAAATCACTGCAGGGTTTCCCTCTGCAAAATAAAGATTTAATTTAACAAATTTCAGTGCTTATGTGTAAAAGAAAATATGTGCATTTGGGGCATTGTTTTTAATTGGGAGAAAATTTTGAGTCAAAGTCATACGCAAAATAAACTTTAAAGAACAATTTTGTGAATGTAAAGGTAAAATGTTTCCTTTCCAACACAAAAGATATGCTGCCTGGGGAAAGAAAGGAGCCATGCTTATCTTTGTGCTAGGTCAGAGCCTTTTGATAAAGACAGAAGTATAGGAGTGGGCAGATAAAACCATAATGCAATCCACACCATCATTTTATTTACCTTCTGTCTAGCAAAGGTAACTGGTGCACCTACCCCTGTGAATCCAGCCATGTCCTCTCTGAGAAGCTAATCAAGCTAAGAAGAAGGATGGTGTTGGGTAGTCTTAACTATAATTAAAAATCTTTAGAAAGATTATGCTTAATATTTTATTGTGTTTAAACATTGAAGAATTCAACTGATCACAAAACCATATTTTTTTAAGGGAGGCTTTGTTTCCAGCAGGGTTCTGCAGTTATCCAGGTATCAAATACAACCTACCAGATTTTCCATAACACAGGATTTTTCCTGATATGAGCTTTCAAGGTCTGTGGGTCTAAGCAGTCCTACCAAGGGGAAGAAGACTTTCAAACAAGGAAACATTCATTTCAAATCACAGTGAAACAGAAAAACAAAATCTTTTATTAAATATGATGATGTTGCTACTTTATTTTTGTCTGCAATATAGAAAACAAATCCTTCTCTTCCCACTCATGCACTACAGATGTAAGACACATCAATCACTGTTTAAGCTTATTCAGTGTTTCACTTCGAGGCTATTCCAACCTTAACAAATCCTTCTGCCTTGAAATATTGGTACAATAAAGGAAAGATATTTAACGAAACAAGGACGCATGTTAAAACAAACCAAAACCCAACCAAACAAAAGCGTGTACAAGGAAGCAAGCTGCCACAGAGAGAATTAATGATGAATTGTAATATGAAATGGTTTAATAAGTCTGAGAGATGCCACAGCAAGGTCAGTGTCGCACACTCGGTCACTTCAGCCCAAAGATCGTAGAATCATTACGTTGGAAAAAAACTTTAAGATCATCGAATCTAACTGTGAATACATCAAGTCAAAACCAGGAAAGAGATAGCATTTTTTATGTGAAATTAGTAAGAAAGAAACTATGAAACAAATAATGAGCTATATTGAAGCACACCAAATAGCAACCCGTATTGATGATCTATGCATTAAAAAAACCCTTTTCTATACTGGCTATTTCATCATGTTAACAGTGCAGTAATAGTGGGTAAATGCATCTCCAAGAAAGAAAAAGATTTACAAGAGAAATACATGTCTACTTACTGTCTCAAAAGCTTCATATTTATAATAAAGCAAATATTTTATATTCATTGAGCATAAAGTGGTAAATTCTCTGTTTGATTAATTGGTGCATATACAGAAAAAAATCCTTATTTTGAAATATGTATTTTCTATCACAAAAGAAAACAATCAAATTAAAACTTGAATATATAATTTCACTGTTATAAAGTCTGAAGAGTACTGAAGCTAAACAATATAGATATCACTATCAGTATAAATTTATGTCATAAGGAGAGCTGAAAAACTACTCCAATTAAATTTAGTTTAGTTTGTTTTCCATAGGGTTTATTTAATTTTCCACAAGACCTCTGAAAGTGGTAAGATTTATTATTTCTTAAATGTAATAGAACAAAAATGTAAGGCAGTATTTTTTATGCCTATTAATACATTTTTTTTTCCCTCCTACTTTGCCTTGAAGATGTTGTGAATTAGTTGTTTTGGCTGAAGAAGTGAATCAGCAAAACAAATATAACTTCATGTCCGATGCTAAAAGGTTATGTCTGGACCGCCGTACCCTAGAAAATGGTCTTATTCTACAAATTGAAAGAGATATAACAACACAGTTTATCTGAACAGTGAGTGGATTTAAGGCAGAAAGAAATTTTTAAGCAGTATTGTAAAGCATACACCGTGAAGCTGGAGACTGAAAGGTTTTTTCTGAGTAGAACTACCGTACTCTGGTTTGAAGAAAAACGCTCTTCCGAGGAAATAAATGGCATGCTATATCTATCAATCAATCAATCAATCAATCAATCACTTGCTTGATCGATGTCTTTCACTCCTTGTAGAAATGACAATACACAAGACTTAGCTGAAGTGGAACAAATGTTCACTTGCTCATCTTTAATGTAAATGTACCTTATGGATTGTTGAACTTTCCAGAGACTCCTGCTGTGTTGATTAATTGCTAATGAATGCTAATGAAGGAGTGAGGTGAATATACACAGTGATGTATTTAAGTGATGATTGATTGGATTTAACACTAGCTGTCAGGAGAGTACTTACCACATGCACAACAAGTCCATAAATATGCACAGAACTGTTATTTGCTTTCCCGCGTGTCTCTCTGGTCTTTTAAGTTGATCTGTGACAGGGAAAGAACTGCCCCTCTAGACTTCCACTGCTAAAGTAAATTCATTCCTTAGGAAGGACATCACCTTTCAATGACACGTTTTAATTAAACATTGATGATCAGCATACAGTTGCATGACAAAATATCATTTGACAAGTTTGCTTTTAAAAGCAGAAGTCAATTTTGAGAAACTTTTAATAAGAAAATGCTAAGTGACTGACAAAAATAGAAAGAGATACTGCTCATTAAAGCTCCCAAATACAGATGGGGCATTAGGATAAATGAAAGAAAGAAATGTTACATCCAATTTAAGAGGAGCAATACTACCTTATTCCTTTATATGATGGAGGAAAATAAATTGAAGCAGCAAGCTTTTTCTGGCATGTGTTAAGCAGCTGGTTAGAAATTTCACTGGATAAGAAAAAAAAAACCCAGATACTGACCAAATAAAGAAAAGTGAGAAAAGTGCGTGCCGGGCTCAGTTGCATGGGAGGAGAGAATAGGAGGTGGAGGGTGCAGTGGAGAAGATCCCAGAAGCAGGATGGGATCCTGCCAAATCAGAATAAATTGCCCAAGTGTGAAGTGGGAGTTATTTTTGACATTTGGATGACAAATGCTCAATGTTCAGCTATCAATATCCAAATTTCTATTGTGCTGAGTTCTTTTGAAACACCTACCATAACTACATGTCAATACACTAGTTTCTGGTGAATTCAGTATGATGATAGCGACCATTTAAAATTACTTTCAAAATAAAAATTGAAATCCCTTTTTTTTTTCAAGAAGAGTTATTTTTCAATAATAAATATATACCTTCACATAGTTAAACTAAAGCTAATCAAGTGGTTTATTTTATACAACCCACAAGAAAGGAACAGATAGGAACAGTTATTTCTAAGCACTTCGGAGGCACTCACGTATTACCACAGCTGTAATTATCAGCCACCTATGATTTTCAAGTCCTTAAAGCACTTCCCAGTAGTAACACAGACCCCCATACAGATAATTTAAATCTACTGGTAGTTAACAGCTGGCTGTTGAAGGTAGCTGGTATACTTGCAAGAATAAGAACTGAAATTTTGAAAATGAGAGGAGCGTATTCAAATATTTCTAATGATTCAGAAGATTTAATTTAGAATCAGCTTTTCTGCTGCTGCTGAAATTTGTACTGTTGGGCTGACATCAACATTTAAGAACTTCATGACTTTGGCAGTGAATTGGCTGCTGTAAACTGTAGACTCAGACCTTTTGCTACAAGAAAAGAATAAGGGCATCAATTGCCCTTGCATCAGTGCAAAACTTCTCCTTTAGACAAGGAAAATCCATTTCAGTGGTTTTCCTATAGGAAAATCTGCATAACTGAGATGTTAAAATAATTAGTTGTGACTTAGGCAAAATGGACAAATGAGGAAGAGAAATGCTCTGTATGGCAAGACTTGCTTCGAAGTTACTGGCATCATAAAAGCAGATAACTGAGATCAGCTGGAATAAAAGAATTTAAACAAACAACTGAAAAATGAGAAGTGGAAACCAGTGTTAAAATGTTATCTGGTTGCAATCTTGCAGTTCGAGAGGAGAGCCACATGGCAGAAAAACATAAAATACCAACTAACTTGATTTAGAGGGAACGTAAAAAAAACCCAAGAATTAATTACAGAATAATACAAAGCAGCTAGGAAAAAAAGAGGATGTTCACAGTGATTAATGTAAATTAGAAGCTATGAATAATAGAAAACAGATAAGGGAGACGAAAGAACACAAGCAGTTGTCTAGGGTCAGCTGATAAGATAATACAAAGGAGAATTTTAAATATATTAGGATCAGAAGAAAGGCTCCAAAGCTACGGAAAGTGGGAAAAATCCCAGTATTGAAGCACATTGGATATGTTTCTGTCCTTTAGTTACTTAAAGAAGTAGCCATATCATATGCTGACAGTGAAGTGATCTGTGTTCCAATGAAAATATGAAAAAAAGAAAATACTAAACAGCAGGTAATAGAGGTACATCTTTCAGGAGTGACAGACCCAGTACATTTGCATACTAGGGTTTAGATGAATTGGTCTAGGAGTAGTCTGAATCAGCTGGCATGTATTTCATGTTTGGAATAACGGCAAGACCCAAGGAATGGAAGAAAGTTTCTGAGCTAGAAGAAAAAGAGAGAATGCAAAGAGACAGATAACTATGTTTTTTCAGTCTGTTGACAGTTCCAAATGAATATGACACATACTCATATTTGATACAACTTGGCTAATAAAGGATACTACTAGGACCACTCAACATTGCTTAAAAAATCTACAGCCTGAGCTAAGTCATCTGCTGTTTTTAAATTAGCTTACCAAACTGCTCAAAACATAACACATGCACTGACTTTTGTAGTGGATTTGTCTTTTTCCTGTTACTACCCAAATTTTCAATTAAGAATACAGAATAATAACCCTAAAAGTTGTCACTAAGTGGCTTAAAATTTTGCTACCTGATATATTCCAAAATGGAATTAGGAATAGGGATTTTTAGAATAGGTAAATTTTCTAAAGAAATAAAAAAAAATCTGTCATTATAGTACCACTTTAGTCGCGCATTAGAAAAAGTTTCTAGCATATTCTTAAATAAATCCATATTGGCAGAAAGGAAAGGTGAACCTTTTAATTTTTGAAAAGCTGATCTGAGCAGCACCTGCTGAGCTCCTGAAGCAAATGGTAGCAGATCTAGCACATGTTTTTTTCTCAATCCTCTCTTCTCATTAATTTCAATCAGTTTCTACACCAGGTTTTGTAGGGACTCTTGCGACTGCCTTCTTTATCCAGGCAAACCCATATGTAACTCAGCTTCTCTCAAACACTGTGGCTACACAAATCACTATGTAAAAAAATCCTATGATTAGTGGAGGCCATCGTGCCTTATGAAGAACCACATCAACTGAAGGATTTTTTTCAGTGGCTAAACAGAAATTCTCTAAAACAGAATGTCTTTTTAACAGGACAATTCCACTGAAGAGATTTGTCAGAAAAGAGGTAGAAATTTGTCCAGATTTGAAATTTTCAAGTTATTCAATGATTGTGGGTTGAAGGTCCAGGTTTGGAAAAGGGCACACAGTGTCTGTGACTGGGGACGGACTTTCAAGCAGTCTTGGCCGTCTTAGAATTTTTGTGAACTGGGGAGATTTTCAGAGATGCTGCCTGCAGAGCTTCCAACAGGAGCTGCTTGATACCATCTTGCTGTGAGATCATTGCTCTGAATTTGAAGCATAAGACTGAATAAACAGGCTGTCCTTTTTCAACAACAGACCACATTAATCTTTGCACTCATACACACAGACACTGATTCTAATACTTAAAACCTCCCAATTTTTATTATCTTTCCCCCTTTTTTTATTAATCTTCTCCCAACCTGAATGATCAGCACCCATCAGAGACCCTTCAGGGAGCACGGTTCACATGTGTTGTGTAAACCAGCTTGTGCTGCAGCAGCATACTCTTTTATTTTAGAACAAATATATGAAATCAGGGATTTCTCCTGAGCACATGTTTTGGATTTGTGATAGACTCACGTGTCTCACATTTTCACTGATAACCACCAGAAAGTCGCCAGGCTGCTCTGTCTGAGCCCTGTGTCCATGTCTGGATCTACATGCTGCCTAGTTCTCTGGTTTTAAACATCCCTGTGATGCAGGACTCTTAGCTTTTCTGGCACATTTCCGGAAGACAAACACTGTGTTTGAAGGTGACAAGACACAGTCCTGAAAAAATCTTCAAAAGAGCACTCAGGAATGGGATGAATGACTCTGTACCATTCAAAGTCTTCAGAGAAGGCTGCAAAGGAAGGAATAAATGCACATCCAATAATAAATTTGTGTCCAGAAAGAAAAAAAGAACAAAGTAAAAAACCCTAGGGTTCAATAATGTCAAAATCTACTGCAAGGACAACGTCAGCAAGACACGGTGTTTTGTACTCATCAATCAGATGACGCAGCATCATCATCTCTGTGCTGTGGCATAGCTGGCGCTGAAGGACAACCTCATGTTTGACTGGACCTGCCCTGACATACTGGTCTATCAGGGACTGTGTGCAAATGCACAAGAGGCAGCATAAGCTTCACCAAGCCACATGACAGTGTTTCCCAGCATTGGTCACCATGCACAAGGAACATCGTTTTATTATAGCAACCTCTTAAGGATGCTGCAGCAGTAGTTGAGTAGTAGTAACTGAAATGGTGTAGCACATTGCCCAGTGATTGCAAAGGGCTCCCCATCAACTGCTCATACATCAAGACTGTGTGAAGGGAAAGCAATGGGAAATGAAAGATGTATGTGTTACTTCTCCCTCTGACTTGTTCTATCAGCTTCTTCCATACAATCATTAACAGAAAACTAGGACTCCAGCAATTTCTGAAGTTGAGTTTTGACAGGAATAATGAACAAACACAAAATACATTTACTTTCCTACAGCCAGCCACATTATCTAATTCGTGTTAGAGAAAGATGGACAATTTCTTTCCAAACAGGGCATTATCCATAGCAAATCTCTTCTGATTGCCTCTGATATTTTTCTGATGTGGATTTTGGATTTATCTAGTTCACGTGTCATGATAAGCTCAATAGCTAAAATCAAAACACAGTGTTCGATTCAACATTTATAGGGTTCCCTTTACCCTCAAAACCTTTGGCATCTATAGTCCAGTCACAATGTACATTTCTTGGTAAAACTCTTCAAAAAAGCCCTTTTTAACTAGGCTCTGAAGTGAATCGTTACTTGGAAAAATGGGCTAAGCAAATAGAAGAAGCTTTCTAGTAAACAAGCTTCTCAGATACCTTTTTCTCCAAAACTCCTTGTAAAAACAGGAATTTGTATATCCAGCTGGAGATTTGTTGGCTCTTATTGACATTCAGTGCCTATCTCCTGTTAAATCCATAGCACTCACACAGATTAAAAAAAAATCCCTTTGAGGTCCGGGGGAAAAGAAAAAAAAAAAAAAGAAAAAGAAAAAAAAAGAAAAAAAAAAAAGCTACTGGGGCACAACTACTACTCTTGGTCTGTAGTTGTAACACTTAAGGAATGGCTCACAGAGGCTCAGGCAAGTCAACACAGGTTTGTTTCTAGATAGAGACCTCTGAATGTAAGTCCAAGGACTGAAGGAAGTTCTGTACACAGAGAAATATTAACCTCTGCGTCAGATAAGGTATTTCATCTGTGAACTTTAGGATGATTTGGTGAAATTGGTCTTGTACATGCAGGCATACATATTATGTATGGAAATGATTCTCTCTTAATATAGGTTTATATAACAATTTAGATTGGAAAAGACCACCTTTAAGATTTGCTTCTTAAAAGATGTCCGGCCTTCCTGGGCTCTGTTGCCCTTAAAGACTGCCTCCCAAAGGACTCTCAACCTGGCTCCTAAACAGGCCAATGTCTACCCTCTTGAAGTCGAAGGTGGCAGGTGCTGGTGCTCCTCCTCATTCCTCCAAGAATCAAAACCTGTGTCATTTTTTGATGATTATGCCCAAGGCAGCCTCCAAGTACCACATCATCCCCAAGTCCTTCTCTGTTTGTGAGTAACAGGCCCAGTGGTGTGCCTTCCCTGATTGGCTCACTCATCAGCTGTGTCAGGAATTTATCTGCCACACACTCCAGGAACGTTTTAGACTGTTTCCTCTTTGCCATATTTGATTTCCAGTGGATGACTGGTAGGTTGAAGTCCCCCACAAGAACAAGGGCTAGCAATTGTGAGACTTCTCCCTTCTGTTATAGAATATTTCGTGTGCTTCCTCACTCTAATTGGGTTGTCTGTAATAGACTCCCACCACGATACCTCCCTTGTTGGCCTTCCACCTGTTTCTAACCTATAAACATTCAAGCCTATCGTCACTGTCATTAAGCTCTAGACAATCCAAACATTGCCTAATATCCTTCAGGAAGCACCACACAAGAAGAAGAACAACAGTGGCTCTATGACATCAGTGCTCCAAGCTTCTGAAGGAAGTGGAAATCTTCTCTCATAAGCTGAGGATGTTTTCCTCTGAGTATCCTTATGTTGTGCTTGTTCAGTTTGGACCTAGATTTCCACACCTAATTATAAAGGAGGCTAATCTTTAGGTATTAAAAGTTGTGGAAATCAGAAGCTAAAATTACAAATCCCATACACACAAACATACAGTGACCAGTGCTGAGTTTTGCTCCTCCAGAACTTTGTTCTTAACACTAATCTGAGGTTTAAACTGAATAAATCAATCTCTGTTAACCCTAAACATTAATTCAACTGGGCAACAGCTGCTGTAACCAGTGATACCTTGTAAATTCAAATTGCTATCCCTTCATTTTTGCAGCAGAAAAAACCCCCAAAACTTGGATTTTAATTACATAAATATGATTTAAATCCATATAAGATATGAGAAACAACATGAACACAAACAAATCACAAGTCTTATGGCAGATTACACAACTGTGTTAGTAATAGTGCAAATGTGAACTGTTCATTTTCTAATATTGATCAATATTGATCACACAGAAGAAACCACTCCTATTTAAAATGTTAACCAGGAATATTATGTCCAATTCTTTTTTTTTTTTTAAAAAAAAGCAGTTCCCTATCCATTAAAATTATAAGACACTTCATCATTAACTTGAATGAAAATCAGTCTCCAATTTAAACTAGAATTACAGGGCAGAATCAGCCGCATTCTAGTGGTGTCTTTGACAGTGTTCATCTAATATTTATATTACTGCTTCTTTTCTTATTTTTAAAATTCGATTGGGTTTAAACACATGCTTTAAATGTGTGAATCATGCCTCACTAAGCTCAGGGCTGCCTAAAATTTGCCCATTCTCCAAAGGATACTGATTAAAGTCATCTGAGCTATTGCTGTGCTGCATCAGGAACACATTAAATTGTCAAAACTTGTCCCAAAGCCTGAGATTATTTTTCTCTACATTTTCTAGTTCAATGGGATATTGGAAAATAATTAGGACTTCTGTGTTCTTCAGAGAGTACAAATGAGAAAAAAGACATTTCTTCCTTTGCAACCCACATACATTTGCTCAATTCTGCCCATAACTGCAGACAGCACACCCCAAGACCTCATCCCTTCTTTCTGACCATATTCCCAATCCCACTGTTCCATCCACTTTTGATATTTGTGAATTTTTTTTGGCTAGACGTTACAACATGAGATTTAGAGTTACACAGTTTTCTCCTCTTGTGGTGGATGTAATCTACTATGTTTTCTAAGCAATTTTTTTCAGGAATATTGGTGAATCTGTATCTGAGTTCCAAAGAAGTGTTTGGTTTGGGGATAAGTCCGGATCTGGCAAAAAATTAATCACATGATAATCTTGCAGACCTTCCATCACCAGAGATTACATTTTCCCTGTTCTTCTGAAATAAATCAGCAATCCTATATAGTCCTCTTATTTCCTGTTAGAGAACAGATAACTGCAATTACTTCAAAAAAATTATTTCAGGTATTCTTTTAACAGAAAAAAATCTCAAACTGACAAACCTTCTGTAGCAATGCTGTTCTTCCTTTGATGATCCTTAGAGAGTCTCTCACCTTATTAATATTTAAGCTTATGCTTAAAGTTAATCACAATAAGGATAATAAGGAAGGCTACAAGGATGATCAGAGGGCCGGAGCACCTCCCATATGAGGACAGGCTGAGAGAGTTGGGGTTGTTCAGCCAGGAGAAGAGAAGGCTCTGAGGAGACTTTATAACAGCCTTCCAGTTCCTGAAGGGGCTACAAGAAAGCTGGGGAGGGACTTTTTACAAAGGCATGTAGTGGCAGGATGAGGGGGAATGGCTATAAATTGGAGAGGAGCAATTTAGACTAGATATAAGGAGCAAATTTGTCACATTGAGGGTTGTGAGACACAGGAACAGGTTGCCCAGGCCAGTTGTGGCTTCTCCCTCCCTGGAAATGTTTAAGGCCAGGTTGGATGAGATCTTGAGCAGCCTCTTCTAGTGGGAAGTGTCCCTGCCCATTGCAGGGGGTTGGAATTACATGATATTTAAGGTTTCTTCCAACTCAAACCATTCTATAATTTTATGATTCTCTAAAAACCTGGTGTACTTCAGGCTTAATTTTTTCCCTCTGTAGATCAAAACTTGAGATTTCTGTTCTGTTTCATTTGTTTCCTAATTTATTCCATGTTATTTTAAAAGCAAAATGTGGCAGGTGAGTCACAAGTGGATGACATAATATACTTCAGTAGTTTATTCACCCCTGATCATGTGAGCCAAGCTTACAATGGAAATATCTGTTAAGTTGCGAGAACATTTTGTCTCATCCAGAGAACAGCATGCCTCCTATTAAGGATTGTTATCCAAAATCAGGATGGCAAAGAGAAGTCACCAGTGATAGTACTTCCAAGGGAGTGAGATTACTGAGATAAATAAATGTCAACAGCTGTTCATGAAAAATAATCTAAAATGCATTCAGACCATAATTAATATAAGGATGAGCAGGCACTCTTTCATCACCATGTGAGACTGCATCTTAAAAGGAATATCTGTATTAAATAAAAATAAATTTCCCAAACATACTCCAAGGGAATTGCCTGGCTTTTCTGACATTGATAGTTTCTGTCATCTTAAATCTTTCTGGCTTGTTAATGTCAATCTTTCTGTCTTACTTCTCACCTACTGTGTCTCTGCTTGTGTTTCAAACCTCATTGACAACAGCATCAATGACAAGCTACATTTCTTGTCCTGCAGCTCCACCCCATTTTTCACTCTTGGGGTTTAAAACTCAGTGGCAATGCGAAGGCTGTTATCTAGCCCTATAGTTCCGTAGGCTGATTCAATATGCAACAATACAGACAGGACAGCTAGGTGTGCAACTTGAACTCTGCCTTTAGATTAATTTACAGCTTTAATCACCTTACACAATTGTATTTTCTGTAACACAGACGGTCCTTCTAGACTAGTTATTAAGTCAATTACAATAGGTGAAATATTATTTAAAAGTACTTGGGATCCCTAATATATAGAATCACTATAAGCAATGCTATATACTTTAAAAAATATATCCTTCACACAACCAAAGACACAGAGAAGGCAACTTTCTGTTTTAACAGTTATATCTACCATGGATGAGGTATTCAATGTTTCTATCCTTTCTCTTTTGATCTTAATTTGGTTAATCAAAGCCAGCTGATTTTTTCCAAATAAAAAGCACAAGAAATACCGGTATATTAATCTTTTCTGAAGCTGATGCATTCTTGAGCTGAACACTGTCTAAACTTGAAATGATTTACATTCTTGTTTATTGCAAAAAAAGATTTTCTATGTCCCATCATTTCCCTCCTAGCAGTCCAAACAATTTTCAAGTGGTAAAACCTTTGTCTACAAAGCAGGTGAAGTTAAGCATATTCCTGATCTTCTTTCAATATTAGGCTCTTTTTTTTTTTTTTTTTTTTTTTTTTTTTTACCCACAGGTCTTTGTTGCTGATGAATTCAAAAAACTATGGAAAGAACATAGCAATAAATAGTCTGCGTTACATTTTTTTCATTATGCTCATTCTTTTTTTCTTTGACATTGAACGTAAATCCACTCACCAGAAGATATAGGACCAAAGTTTGAGATCTTGCAGGCTCGTGTAACACAACTGAATGCAGAAAGCTCATATAATTTAGCAGTTCAGTACCATAAGACACCTTTGCTTAAAATCTATACACAATATGGCTTTTCTGCAGCCAGCAACTTTAAGGGCTTGATAAACAAATAGCTTAGTAGCAGAAGATATTGCATTGTATACTATAAAATAATTAGAGCATAAAAGGAACTTTTGTGTGCTGATGCTTCTGCTGTAGTTAATCTCCTGGTAAGTTTTCTTGGAACTCAGGACAGCCGGTAGCTGCCCAGGGCATTTATGTTTATATGGTGGTTTATTGTGTGCTTTGCTGCTGTGTCCCTGTGTCGCTCTGTCTCAGCAGGAATTTTGAATCCAGACTAAATGCAGGGACCTCTCCATCTCTGATGCATCACTCACTGGCATCCTCCTCTAAGATCAGTGTGAAGCTTTGATATCTGTGAGACAGGACACGATGCATCCCTGTGCATGGGAGGACCATGTGCCTGTGATCAGAAAGCTGATCAGGACACACACACATATTGAAAGCTTACATGGAATTTTAAGTAGCTGAAGGAAGGTTAATTAACTGAGAGCACTAGCTTCCCCTCTAGCCTCCCCCAGCTCCTTCCCAAATCTATGCACTTGAAGGAATCTAGTAAGGAGTTATATGGCCTATTCCAGCAAAGGCAACCAACCAAAACAAAGCCTTCAACTTACTGTCATGTCCTCTTCTCTGTCCCTATTGAGGAAACAAAACAGAGACACATCTGTTGGCGCAACAGTACATTTCTTACTCCTCTTTTCTTTCAGCCCATTGCCCAAGTCACAAGGAGCTAATTTAAAATAATTAACTTTAAAATCTCAGTGTAGAAAATGCCCTTATAGAATCATGGTGTTTAAGGGACTGGTGGATGAGGTGCTGAGGGGCATGGTTTAAGGAGTGCTAGAAATAATTGGACTCGATGACCCAGTGGGTCCCTTCCAACCTGGTGATTCTATGATTCTATGATTCTATTCTATAGAATCAATGCCTCATACAATGGTGTGGGTTGGAAGTGACTTCAAAGATCATCTAGTTCCAACCTCCCTGCCGTGGGCAGGGACACCTCCCACTATATCAGGCTGCCCAAGGCCCCTTCCAACCTGGCCTTGAATACTTCCAGAAAGGGGGCATCCACAGCTTCCCTGGGCAACCTGTTCCTGTGCCTCGCAACTCTCTTTGTGAAGAATTTCTTCCTAATGTCTAGTCTAAACCTTCCCCCTTCCAATTTAAAGTGATTCATCATTGACCTGTCACTACATGCCCTAGTAAAATGTTCTTACCCAGCTTTCTTTCTTCAGGTACTGGAAGGCTGCTATAAGGTCTCTCTCTATAAAAGCCTTCTCTTCTCCCAGCTGAACAACCCCAACTCTCTCAGCCTGTTCTTATAGCGGAGGTGCTCCAGCCTTTTGACCATCTTTGTAGCCCTCCTCTGGACTCAGTTGCTTATTCTTCTTATGTTTGGGAATTCCAGAACTGGACACAGTACTTCAGGTGAGGTCTCACAAGAGTGGAGTAGAAGGTGAGAATCATTGCCCTCGACCTGCTGGCCACAATTCTTCTGATGCAGCCCAGGATGTAGTTGGCGTTCTGGGCTGTGAGTGCACATTGCTGGCACACGTCAAGTTTCTCATCAATGAGCACCTACAAGTCCTTCTCTTCAGGGTTGCTCTTAATTATATCATCCCCCATCCTGTATTGTAAACACAGATTGTCCTGACCCAGGTGTAGGACCTTGCACTTGGCCTTGTTGAACCTCATGAGGTTCACAAGGGCCACTTCTCCATCTTTTCCAGGTCCCTCTGAATGACATCCCATCCTTCTGGTGTGACAACTGCACCACTCAGATTGGTGTCATCTGCAAATTTTCTGAGGATCAATCTCAGGAACACTCTCAGTAAGTCCCACCTGTACACTCATGCTGACCCAAATGGGGATCAGTGTTCCTTACATCAGTGCAGGAAATTCACAGTGAACTGAAAACACCGCTTGGAAAACCTGCCACACTGGGAAGGCAAAGTAGGCAGCAAACAGCCACCAGGACAACTGCAAAAGTTGAAGAAGGACAGGGAAAGCAAGTTCACTTCTCAACCCTCTTGGACGTCACCAGACTCCTTCGCTTCTTTAGGAATCTTTCTACCCACGGCTCGAGGCAATGGGAGGGGGACAGAAAGGAAAATCCTCCAGCAATGCCTAGTCTGTCTCAGTGAACGACACAACCTTCTCTGTGACCAACAAGGCTAATTGAGCTTCCATGCTGGCTCAGGTGAAACTTCAATGCTTCTAATGACAAAACACAATGGTGATGATTTAAAAATTACCCAGCAGTTTAGATTATGGGTTCCAGTATGGAGCAATAAAAATAAGGATGTATCCCTTTAGTAATAAAACAGGAGGTGTTTCTATTCACTGGTAGAGACTCAGGGTGCAGATTTTGTCCTCAGCTCTTGAGCAATTTACAAGTTGCAGTGCAGATGTTCTCCCAAATAAATGAAGAATTCATGTTCACTAACAAATAGCTTGGAAAAAGTCTGAGCTAAGCTGTCACAACTTCACAGACAGGAAAAGCTAGGCCTGGTGGCTATTACTCGCATGTTTTCTGGTTAAATCAAACTTTGGGCAGCTAGAGCTGTAAAACGGACAATAAACTTTTTATAACATACAATAAATAAGAATGCTCATGGTGACTGATTGAAATGGGCACTTCTTCATACTCCATATTTTGTGACCTCTTGGCTCTTGCACTCCTTTCTTTACGGCTACATCTACTGGTTATTTCCCCTCTGCTTAGAGAGGAAAGCTTATGGAAGGAAGTTAGATTTATAAATGTTATTATTATGCAAGCTACTCAATATGTAGAGGTTACTACTCTCAAATGCTGCATATGCATAATTTATTGTTCTGTGCCTGTGACTTTCGGGCAGGTTTGTCATATGTGATGCACTAGGAATATAACAAATGTAACCAAAAAGTAGTGCAATTTAAAGTCATGAATTTGCTTCCTTAATCTTTCAGTTCACTTTCTGGAAATATTCAATGAATGACTTTCAATTCATGGTCATGCTCTTAGATCTAGGCAGTTGTTTACAGGTACATCTGTGGCACTCATCACTGGTATTACAGCAGCCCTGAGAGGAAGTAATGAATTCATCACCCTGTTGAGTGAAAGACAACTGTAGCACTGAAGAGATTAGGTATTTTAGTCATAACCAAGCATCCTGTAATGGAAAGTCCTCCAGCAGCCCTGGTCTCTGCACAGTCTCATATGTGATCAGGGAGGAGGACTATGGGACTGGGGCTGAGCATAGCTCTAGCCCAGGAATGGGAGAAACTGAGGATGTGGACCAGGAAAAGCCAGTTGAGACCAGTGCTTTTGAGACCAAAGCAGCTGAGGGTGAGGAGCTCAATGTTCTCCAGAACCCATGATGTGTTTCCAGGTCTCTGTCAAATCTCAAGAGTGTGCCTAAAGAAGGCTGAGTGCACATCAGTAAGCTCTTGCAGAGTAAAGCAGGTGACATTTCTTCTGGTGGTGGTGGATGGAGGACACTAGCCAGCCCTTGAAAGCTACACAAAGAGGAGGACTTCTGGTCTCAGTCCTGGTGTAAGCAAGAGCCAGGAGAAGGGAGCTGCCTTTTTGAAACGTATGGGTTGAACAACTTATGTAAATCATATTTTGCACCTCCTGTTTCAGAGTCGTGGTGGTGGGCAGAGATGCTTGTGTGCATGCACACGAGTACATATCCAAATTACTTCAAAAGAACAAAACATATTTTGCATTTTACTGTAAGATTGCCACAGACACTAAGAACTTTTATGTCAAATTGCAACTGGGACTGACATTTAATGGCCATATTTATAAACCATTGAACATAAAGATTTCTACTGACACAGTCCAAACTCTAGCAACACCTGTGAGATCTACTAACTATGACAGTGCTGTATAAATCACAGCTTTCTTCCTGTCACCACTCAAGGCCCCAGTGAGAGTCCAGGACAGGTCAATATGTGGGCATGATCTGAAGGAGAACGATGGCACACACCTGATCTCCCATGGTTTCAATTGCAGTGACTATTAACGTGAGAAAGCCAGAATGATGGAAAGTGGCCCAAGATCCAGAAGAATTTATAGCTTTTAGTGCTGATATCCCTGAGCCTTGATCAGCTGTTACACACTTGGAAGCAGAATACCAGAATATTCTCTTTCAATTTATCTTTCTTGTTCCTTATGGAAATAATGATAGACAGAGTAATAGATAGCATAATTATAGTCACTTGTAGACAATGAATTTCATGCAGAAACACTGCACTCTATTACAAAAAAGCTTTCTGGACAATCCAGCATCTTAATGCTACATTATGCCAATAGTAGAATTTTTCTCCTCCAGGAACAGCATTTGAAGTTTTCTTTTTATTACTTTTTATTTATATATATATATATATATATATGTATATAAAAGATGACAGGCTAATGAAAGAAGTAATTCCTATTCTGAAAGTAATTACTAAATCAAAAATTGTTAAAGCACGTGAAAAATGTTACTCACAACACTTTCTTGAGTGCAGGGCATGCTGCATCTCCTACGGATCCCTGAGGATTCTCGTTTTAAGGAACTTCCAGGAATCATCCAAACAGAGGCACCAAAATGATTACAAATATATATATATAATTTTATGTCACATAGAATAGTTTGGGTTGGAAGGGACCCTTAAAGCTCATCTAGTCCATCTCTCCTGCAGCAAGCAGGGACATCTTCAACTAGCGCACATTTCCAGCTCACATCCCTTCATCCCACAACCTGTGTTGAAAACAAGGATTGCCCCAACCCAGGTGTAGGACCTTGCACATGGGTCTGTTGAACTTCATGAGGTTCACATGGGCCCAGTTCTCAAGTTTGCCCTGGACCCTCTGGATGGCATTCCATCCCTCAAGTGTGTCTCGGTATTTTCTGCAAACCTGCTGAGTATGCACTCAATCAGCCTGTCTGTGTCATTGATAAAGATATTAAACAGTACCGGTCCTAATATGGACCCCTGAGGGATACCACTTGTCACTGAGCTCCATCTGGACATTGAGTCATTAACAACTACCCTCTGGATATGATCAACGAACCAATTCCTTATCCACTGAACAGTCCATCCATCAAATCCGTATGTCTCCAATTTAGAGAGAAGGATGTTGTGGGGGGACTATCAAAGGCCTTACAGAAGTCCAGATACACGACACCACATCTGTAGCTCTTCCTTTGTTAGGTGATGTAGTCACTCCACGAAAGAAGGCCTCTGGGTTGGTCAGGTAATATTATTTCTTGAAACTCATACTTAGAATAATGAAAGGTAATAAAGTAATCCTCTCTTTTGTCTTTCTTCCAGTCATAGCATCTATCACCAACATATGAATGTAATGCTCAAACAAATTCAAAATGACTCAGATAAATTTGTATTCAGACCTTAGGGAAAAAATCTTAATCTGTTCACATCAAATACAGGATTTTCCTTGACTTCAGTGGAAGAAGAATCTCTTTCTAAGTTCTTTCCCTTTAACAAAACCTCTTTTTCTATTTTAAGTACTATAATCGGTGCAAGGACAAATTGTATTGCGTGGATTCTGAAATTCAGATATCCAGCCTGTGCTGAATGAAGACCGAAGAGTTTTGTCATATGTAGCAGAGCAAGAAAATTCTTCTAAAGAGAGGTATCTTTCTGAATCAACAGCATCAACCTTTGTTGATCTTTAGAAAAGTAATAGGACGATCTTTGTGAGAGCAAAAATGTATGATGGGTAAAATACGTGATAGATACAAAACTGTCATTGCTCTCCAATATGCCTTCACTTGAAATGTGATGTATCCACATAATAACAGTACATCAAACCTTCCTACGTTGCATCTTCTTGAATGAGAATCATGCTTTCTCTCTGTCTTTTCCCATGTGATATTCTATAGCATCTCCAAATGTACTTACAATTACTTCTCTACCCTTGGTAAAACCAGAAGATTTTTAAATGAACTTAGTATAATTGCAGAAAAAAATAAAAGTGGTTTGCCTGTATTTTATGGAATTGCTAGTTGTTAAAGCCTTTTCGTTACTTTTCTGAGATCATGAAAGTATTGAGTAAAATGATGGCAATGACTCACAGCTTCTCTAATAGAGTTGTTTTCATTTATGTTGTATGCAGAAAGAGCTCTGTTAATAAAAAACATTTATAAATAAAGTAGCTCTAGAAAGGAATGCTGATTTGTATAAGAAACCCCCGAACAATTACGAATTAACGTCTGTAAAATATTCTGCTGCCACAAGACACACACAAACTGATTAAAGACAGATACTTATATGAGAGTTTTGTTGAGGCCAGCTTTATAAATAGATGCTCAATAATAGCAGGCCAGATGTTCAAAATAAATTGTCAAGCAAGGTTTCTTGTAACCAAGATGAGGAAAGCCATCAAAGCAATTGTTTCACAACTTCAGATCACATTCTGAGCAGGTTGACCTATTGTCAAATGATGCTCTTAGAGATGATGAAATGCTCTTTCCTGTCAGAAGAGCCAATGCTACTTTTGGAAGAGTGACTAAAATAAAAATTCAGACTGAGCTTCATTACTGAGATGAATGAAGACAAGGCATTTTGAACCAAACCATAGTGTTTCATTAGAGATGTGACTCTTGTAAGGGCTGTTGCTATTATTCGTTAGCTGACAGCTTGTGTATGTTTTGCATACAACAATACATCCACCAGCTTAGTCATCTAGGTACATGCTCAGGGGTTATTATATCAACAGAAGAAAAAAGACCCAAGATTTTTTCCTTCCGTACAGACATCTGAAAGTCAAGTGCCTAGTCTAAACACCAGTCTCAGTGTAGTCATTGGAGAAACAGCTGCTTCCAAAGCGTCACTTGTCTTCTCCTAAGTTTGGTATGAGTCACTTTCTGATGGTGGTTGGCACTTTCCATTGGCTATAGAAACTAGATACTTTCTGTGACAGGGATGTGACACGATCTCAAAAGCCCAAACTCTGAGGTACATCTGCTAATATAATTTCCTTCAAGGAACACTACAAAAGCACCAAAAGGAATTTGTATATTATCAGAGAAATGGAGATCTCTTAGAGCACACATTTTTAAACAGATAAAAATCCAGACATGCTGGGTAAAACTGAATTAAAACAAATGGATTTGGGACCAACTCTTTCTGCCCTGCCCCTATTTCCTCTAATGCCAAATATTTTCCTACAGAGTTTCCCTTAATCCAGCAAATTTTTTTGTGAGTTTCCAAGTTACAACAAATTCTAGAAAGTTTTCTGTGGGTCCTTCAGAAAAGTCTCTCTCTTTCCATCACCTTTGAAAACTGCCTGTGTTAGCAGGCTTTGCAGCCTGCTTTGCAGCAGTTTCCCAGTCTGGGCTCATTTTGTCTATCCCATGTTGCTTTTTAGAATCTTTCTGCTTAGACATGATTTTGTTCCTCTACAGGAAGGAAAAGTCTCCTCCTTGCTCCAGAGGTTTCATTTAACCCAGAGTGAAGGAGATAAGAAAGGTAAACCAGCAGCCTTCTTCTTGGTTTCCTACTTTTGCAGCTAACACTTACCTACCAAGAGTTATTTAAGACAAAAAGTCACATTTGATTTGCATAAGAAGAATATTATGACAACAACTCTGGCTTTGTATGTCAAAGTAAACAACAAGCTTTGCACAAGAAAAATGTATTTTGTGTGCGCATGTCTGGTATTTTTCTTCCAAACTGGTAACAAATGCTGCCACAGACTTAAAAATATATATTTTTTATCTGCTGCCTGGCAATTTCATTTTATGATCTTTGAAAAGAATAAGAATATTGTGTGAAATACTGAACAAACGTTCTTCATTCATCATCATTATATTACTAGTAATTTTATGTATCTCAGTCATATCCCTATTGTGACCTCTTTCTGAAACAAAGTTATTGTGGTCTGCAAAATCAAAGACATAAGAAGTGAAAAGAATTAGCACAAGTTCTGGAATTTCACTTGTTGCTAAAAAGCTGTCATGTAGCGCAATAAAAGCAAAGTTCTCGCTAAATGTTACCCATAGTTATGGAAGTCTGAGGACTTAATTTTCTCTCCAAGTGTCTTAGATATAAATTTAAAAACCTCCTCCAAAGGAAGGCAAGAAAAGTTTTACATACTACAGTTAGTAATGAATAAATAAATAAATAAGTGGTATATACTGCAGCTGACTAAATGCCATTGTTCTTTTTCAGCATTATCCTTTCTACCATATGTTTAGAGTCACTGGGACTGCAACACTGTGATTACCAGCCACGCAAGCTATCAATTAACTGTTTCTGAATGCTTCCACATTCTTGCTATACATCACTGTGTCTCCTCTAACCTTTGCAAGATGTTTTCTTTAGTTTTTTTTTTCAATGCTGTTGGTAACTTGAAGTCTAGTCGTTATAGTGGTGCCATAAGAACATCATCATGGCCTTGAACCGTGCTGCATTAGGCTCTGTACAGATCCAGGAGGTTTGGAAATAGAATTGCTCTCAACCACATATAGTGTAAAAACTAAGACAAAATATTTCAAAATCCCCAAAAAGATGGGATTCTTCTCAATAGTTTTAGATATCTCAGCTGCAACTGTTGGCATTTGAGCGAGTCATTGTTACCTTCCTTTACAGCCAGTGAAGAGAAACAGGCACTTTTAGGTACTGACACATGAAATCCGACCTGGCAATGCCTTGTTTTTTTCTGTCCACAAAAAAGCAAGTTGAAATTAACTCTTATACACACGTCTGTATCTAAAGGTGTCTGCATCTGGTCAGATATATTCCATACAATATGGCTCTAGCCAAGTAGTTTTTACAGAAAAAAACACCCCACCTTAATGTAGCCCCATGGGTGCTTTGGAAAGCTGTTTGTTAACATGAGAAGTCAGGGAAAGGTGATGGAAAATGTCAGTATACTTATAGAGATATCAGATGATGGGATCTACATGGTAAATCTCAGGTGTCTGCATGGGTAGGAAATACCTCTTAGAGAAGTTGCTAGGAAAGACTGCAACACCAAGGTATGTCATGGGGTGGGGAATAAGAGAGATCTCTAAAGATCACATCCATTTAAGAGCAGTATGGAAATATTGTGACAATGAAAAGCAGCCATGAATAGTTTGGGAAACAAGTTTACAAGGAAGAGAGATTCTGAGGATTGTTTTTGCTGAGTTTGTCTTGGCCTGATTGTTGGAGTTTAGGAGACATGAAAGATTTTAATTTGCACATAAGAAAACAGATTTGAAGTAAAGACATATATGAAAGACCTTTTTGACATAGACATACTGGTGGGTCCTGTGTTCACAGATGAGGCATAGCAGAAAGTGAGAAGAATCAAATAAAGAAATGTTTTTAAAAATACAGCCTTACAGAGCACTGCTCTTCTCTCGCCAGTAATCAGGGAGGAGAATGAGATAATATTCCAGGAGACTTTCTGAACAGGAGTTAGGGAGGCAGGAAGAAAGTAGAAAGAAGAAAAATTCACTGAAGCCAAAAAAAAATAGGTGAGTTCTCCAAAAAGTATGTGCTCATTCCTGTTCAAGTCCAAGGCAGAGAGAGCAGCAAAGGGAAGAAGGGGAACTTTGCACTGCAGCTGGATCTCAGAAAAGAATGGAGGGAGAATGGGCAGGGACTGGAGAGGCACACTGGTGCAGCCTTAGCGAGAGTAAACCTGCCTCTGTGATGATGGAAAAAGACAAAAGCACACTGAGAAGCTAAGATAAGACTAAGGAAGGGAATGGGATGAGATGGAACAATTGGTGTAAGAAGAAAAAGCATTATGGCAACTGCCTGCATTATGAGAGGCAAGGAGAAAAGGAAAGGAAGGTCAGGCTCTATTTTGTATTTTTATATTAAATATATACTTTTTCCTTGAGAGAAATGGAGAATTGCAGTCTAGGCAGAAAGAACTAAAAGCAGGGATGGGGAGGAGTTAGAAAAATGAATGACAGGTAGTGGAAAGGCAGCTGCTATTACAGGTGCTGGCACAAGTGGAAATAATTTATCTCTGAAAGAGAGACAAGAAATTGAGGTGAGGTCTAGAACAAAGTAAGAAGCAGTGTTTTACTAGCCATTTTTAAAGGTCATCTTGTAATTCTTGCTGTGATACCTAGAGACAGATGAAATGCATTTATAATTTGATGATTCAAAAGGACACTAAAAGAGCGACCCTAATTTGCAGTTCATTAGAGCACCAAAAGAAACATCAGCAAAACTATATCATTATTTTTTAAAGTGGCAACAATATGGTCACAAAGCTTCCATTAACTGAGTTTTAGGCTAGCCTGGTACTTTGAACTTCCTGATTATAGTTTTTTAGACAGTCAGGGCTAAAACAGACATACCACTTATTTCTGTGACTGAAGAAAGTATATCCAATACCTATAAAAACACTTATGTACTTTAATAATATAAAATGTTGTTAAAAACATATTTTATTTTAAAAGCTTGTCCAGAAAAATCTTCAAATCCTGGCATCTCACAATGTAGAAATTTCTGGCATTTCACTTCAGTTAAGTGTAAAAGAGCAGAGCTATGCAGGTCTGTTTAATGCATATCTGTAAGGTATTTCACCTTACACAATACTTGTTAGCATGGTTAAAGCATACTGGGAATTATTTTTGATGCAACTGACTTCTGTCACTAAGAAAGCCAAAGTCGAACCCAAAACTATTTTAAGAATGCTGGTTTCAGCATAACCATCTTGGGTCCCAGCTGGCAAAAGGCTCTTTGGAAGCAGGTTGATACACTCACTTTATGAGAAAAGCAGAATAAAGTCCCTCTTCTATCTGATTTAGAGGGGTAATTCTGGATGACTAATGGATGCTTTTGGCTGAGTACCCTCCAGCAGTTCCGGAAAAGCTTGGCTGTTTTTATTCAAGTTAGGAACATTTCTTTTCTGAATTTCAGAATGATCAAAATGGCTTGATAATGAATAGCTACTAAATGTTAGATCACGCACAGAAGACTCAGGCTTATTTATTTTTTTCATTTACAGGTAAGACCCTAGAGATTTTGGTTTTACCTTCTAAAGATGAAAATCCTGTTGCCTCTTCATGCAAATCTTCAAGCGTTATGTAGATTCCCTAATTAGAAAGAAGATAGAAATGCATATGCAATTTAGTCAGAACCATTTTTAAAAACATGAAAAAGAGAAGTACAAATCTCACAATCCAAACAAAATCTTCTTCCTTTCAGAAAAGTATATTCACAGATTTCATTCTGGTCAGCAACTTTAGACAGATGGAGCCCACAGCTAAGAAAAAACACATTCCTATAATTGTACAAATTAGAGCAAGAATGATTATAATTGCCCACAATAATTTCCAAGATGTTTCTACAGGTTCAAATTAGAAGACGTTATTACAGGCATAGGAGGGCAAATTGTTGCCACTTAGGAAAACAATAATTATTAAGTTTTGGACACGGAACAAGAAAATAAAGTTTTGTTTAAATGAACAAAAATTGGGTTTTAAGTATTACATTATTTGACAAGTCAGATACATGGAACCTACCAATTATCTGCCATGGGAAAAATACAATTTATGAATAATCTCTAACTTCTGCATTGAACATACCTGTGCATTACCTAGAAATCTAAGAATCTGAAGGCTAACGTGATTTATGCCAGTTACTGCTAAGTCCTTAAAAATGCTTCTTGCTCACTTAGCATGATTTATTCAGAGGTTTGAAGGTGCTACAGGAAGGCGGAAGGGCATCCTTCTTTCTATTTTACAGCAAAGAAAGCAGAAGAAAACAGAAACACTGTAACTTGTCCACCTTCCTGGAGAAGCTAGGGGGGGGAGTTGTGGAGAAAAATCCTGCTCTTGCCTCTCTAGCTAACTTTGTCCTCAAAATTTTACTGGAACTGAATAACTGCTGAGTATTGCATTTGCGACTATGCACAAGAAAACCACAGTTCCTGATTTGATTCAGCTGCATTCCTGCCCTTTTTTTGTTAGTCTTGTTTCAATCTATTTTTTCTGCATATGAATGCTGGTGAAGGCAACTTATATAGAGGGGTACATATATTCATAAGGCATAGGATTATGAAAAAGTGTACTCATCTTCTGTTTATTATTCATGATTCACTATTCATCATTCACTTTTTTTCTCTATTCATAAAGTTTCAGGCATCCAATGAGGAGTGGAGACCGTGATGAATAATGGAAATACACAGTTCACAGATAATACTCAGGCTGTAATTTGTACAGACGAATGATCTGATGAACACTTATAAATAACGGAAACACAGTATTTTGGGGGCACAAAAGAAAATCTGCCCTCAAGCAAGGAGGCAGAGAAATGAACTTGATTATGGCTTGGGTCTCTAAGTGAATAATCAGAATAGATATCAATGTCCTCTGATATAACCTGACTTATCCTAGGATGATAGAAGGCCATTAAGCTACGAAAACCACTCTGTCTTATGAAAGTCTTAATAGCTGTCTCTAGGGAAAGATGGACCAGCATCCACAATTAGATTGAGAGTAATCAGGTCCCAGATCTAACAAGACTGGTGAAAAATTCTTCTCTAGTGAGTAAATGATTCCTGCCAGATTGTTCTTCCAGGAACAGGAGCTTTAAATCACACCCACTGTCCCGAAAATCAAGGGGATTACTTTCTGTGGTGTGTACTCCAGTCCTAATCGACTAAGAAAGGGACACTCCTCAGCTTCCCAGCCACTAGGTTTGCTCCAAGATGTTTAATAATGCACCATTTATTCAGCGCCTCAGAACTTCTAAGGGATAGTGGATACATAAATCTTTTCCCAAACTATAAGTAAAGTGTTCTCGTAGAAACACTGAGGGAATCCTTCTAAAAGACAGAAAGTTGCAATGTTCTTAGTAATTTCTTGCTCATTCAGCAGGGGTTTGACTCCTGCGATTGTGAAAAAAACTTTGTGATGAGAAGAGGCAGAGAGAGACTTTGTGATGTCACTGTCTCTGCCAGAAGTTTTTTCCATGGTGCTGTGGACATGGTCCAGCTCCATATCCAACTGTTTGCTTTCTTATCATACACTATTATTAACATCCATTAATTTAACTGTTACATAACCAGTAGCTATTTCTTAATCCTGCAGAACGTTGTTCAGGTCACCATTAAGACACAAACACTTTAAGCAAACCTACCACTTTTTTGACCTACTTTAACAGAAAAAAAATAGATGCCCTGAAGGTAGTAGATAGGCATTGTGGGACACAGCAACTTACAGTCCAACATACTAGTATCAATCATAGCCAAGCTCATAGCACTTAGGGTGCCAGACTATTTTAAAAATCAATAATCTACTTACCCAAAACAGCTGTTATACCTTTACCCTATCCCTTTCTCCAGGAAAGCAAATTGGAACAACAGAGAGATCAAGAGAACTGAGTCAGTGAAAAAAATCTCTAATCGTCACAGGCAAGCCATGTCATATAATTGTCTTAAAAAACCAATTAACTCAAATATAATCAAAGCTCTGTAGTAAACAACATTCAAGCCCTTAAAGAGAAATCTCCATATGCTGAATGGGGTTCCTCACTTTTGCATCCCCTTCACTCCATCCTACACACCCAGCAATGTCCCTGGGCATAGTGAGTGTCTCCCTCACTATATGGAGAGCAAGAAAAAGTACAGCCAGTGCACTTATGGCTGTACTTATTTTTAAGTATTTTTCTATCCTTCCTTTCTATAAGAGAGAGCTGATCTAAAGTGACTGGAGAGGAGGGAAAAGTGGGGAAGAGTTGAAGAAAGCAGGATAGAGACAAAGAGAATCAAAACTCACCCTGAGGTCAGTGAGGTAAGCCAGGGAGAGGAAGGCATCCTTCCAGTGTGTCCTACATAGCTGAGCCACAGTGGGTCATGGTGTGACTGGGGCAACTTGCAGGGATCAATGGGATTGGAGCAAGGTGAGAGCACTGGCAGGCTTGATGTGCTTTCAGACATTGACTCTGTGTTAAGAATTGCCCACAAGATCAGCAAGGAGTAGAAATGCAAGCAGAGGAAAGAAAGTAGGTTGGGACAGAGGTAGGAGACAGGAGGTTGAAGTTCAGTTTACAAGTCTTTAGAACCTGGGACAAAACAGAGATGAAAAATTATGCTGAATGGAACAGTGTATGCTGGTTTACCACTTTATTGAAGTTGCAAGAAATGCATGCTGCCTAATTTGTAGGTTTCAGCAAATCCCTGGAAGGCTTTGAAGTTTAACTGTCATGGTTTAACTCCGGTAGGCAACTAACACAACACAGCTGCTTGCTCACTCTCTCACTCAGTGGGACAGGAGAGAGAATCAGAAGGGTAAAAGGGAAAAAACTTAAGGGTTGCAATAAAGACAGTTTAATAATTGGAAAGAAAGAGTAAAAATAAAAAGAAAATAGAAAAGGAAATGAAAAGGAGAAAAAAACAACAAAGAGAAAGAAAACCACACCAACGCTTTAAAAACAAGTGATGCAGAAAAACCTCAGTTTTCTGGAATATCCCTTTGGTCACTTGGAGTCAATTGTCCTAGCTCTGGCCCCTCCCAACTCCTTCCCCACCTCCAGCCTACTCGCTGGCAGGACAACACGAAATACAGAAAAGGCTTTGATGCTGTGCAACAATAACTAAAACGTCCTTGTATTATCAATACTATTCTCACAACAAACTCTAAACATAGCTCCATACAAGCTACTACAAAGAAATTTAACTCTACCCCAGGCAAAACCAGTACAGTAACTCCCATTGCTAATTTTGCCTGTATGTTTTTTAGGAGCTGCAGTGAATTTTTTGTTGATCCTGTCTACAGCTCCTTCCACTTGGGAGAGTTCCATTATATCTATCCAAGGAAACTAATAACAACTAATCACATAAGGAAACTTCACAGTGAGAAAGGTTGGGATTGAGGAGGGCCGTGTTAGAAGCAGATCGAGGAATAAGGTTATTGCACAGCAGCCAGGGCAATTTGTTTGTTCTAGCTGGCAAAGTTAATTCAAGAATCATGCTTAAAACCACTGTCTGGCATTTTTTTATATTTTCTTCTTTTTTTTTTTTTTTTTTAAGTTGTTTGAGGTTAATCAGCAAACTAGCTGGCAGCCTTGTCTGAGAGGTTAGTTAGATGAGACTACTCAGGAATGCTACCTAGGCATGTACACACACTGCCTGGTGGGGAGCTAACAGAGGTGTAAGAAGCTTAGAAACCTCTATTTTTCTAACTGGGTAATCTTTTTCTCTGTGAGACCCAGGTTCTGGTAGAGGTCGGTTCCTTGTTTCCTCCTAGTGAGGCTCAAAGTCTGTTGATACTGAGTAATTCTTACAGCGGGAATCAGAGCCTTGGCTTATCACAGTAGCGACTGGAGAGGTTTTGCAGCTCTCCACAGGGCAACATTAGTGATTTCCAGAGTAAGAAATTACTGCTCCCATGGTTTAAACTTTATTTTGTTCTCTGATGTTTGAAGTTGGTTTGTCTTTAAGCTATGCTAACACTTGACATCTAATATGAAGTGATTTTGTTGTCACTAGCCAGTAAATGATTGACCTCAGCAGAGAATGTGAATTTGAACCGTGAAGCTATAGAACTACTTCTCAGTCCCTGCATTGGTTTTGACTGTGCCTGGTATGGAAATGACTCCAAATCCTATTTAGTCGTTTGTTGTAAAAGGACTGAAAAAGAGCCAGTCAGTCTTTTGCCTGAAATTTTGGGTAGGCTTCGGATCAGGCAGCATCAACTCAGCCAAGGAGCTCCAGACAACAGTGTGAAATATGATTTACCTGCTCAGTCACAAGCAGACAATGGCAAATATAGGCCTACAGATACTCAGTACTTGCTACTAGTTCCTTCTGATCTCTTTTCCTCTCTTACTCCACAGTCAGCTGACACCATTAATATAGCTGAAAACCCATCCCGGCAACAAGAGTACAGTTAGAAACCCTCGTTCTGACATGCATTCATTTGCCTTAGCAGGTCTGGCTGCTTGCTAATACAAAATGCCTGGAGATCATAATACTAACTTTCCTTTGGTGTATTAATTCATGCATGCAGAGAGGGAAAAAGCAGGATTCAAGAAACAGGAGGTGTCATGAGTTTGCAGTAACTGCACTGCTTATTCAGGCAACCATCAAAACCCAGCACCAACTCCTCTTTTCTTCTGCTTGCTGACAACATATTCAGGCATGAAAAGGGAAACTTGCACCTTCACACTGAATAGCCCAATCAATCTGAATAACTGAGAAACAATGCATGAGAGAGTCCTGAGGCAATGAAGGAACCTTCTACCCATTCAATTCTAAGAAGATCAAGATTGCATTGATTTATTTACTTACATTCACTAGTGAATCAAGTTAATTAAAGATCTCCTGCAAATGCCTCATGAGATACATCAGCGGCTCATAGTACTATATGTTATTTCTACTGGAAATAATGACTTGTAGATGCAGCAGTTCCCTACAATGTAAATCTTAACTGGTTTTTTTTTTTTATTTTGTCTCTATACAACTCCTTTAGTATTTTTGTTTCTTATTAAAAGAGTTAAGTGAAACCTTGACTAGATTTAAGCAAGTGCCTTTGAAGTTACGCACCACTTTTCCTTTCATCTCTTTGCAGGATCAACTTAAGATAAACAGACTCAGGCACACCTGTGCTCACTTGGGCTCCCATAGCTCGATCATCTCCTCTTGAAGAAACTGTCTGCAGGCTTCTCTGAGAGCACCCACAAGTGGTTGCTGTGAAGTTTTCTCTTTCTTGTAGGGTCACAAAGTGTTTACTGATTTTTGTAGGAGGTGAAGTAACTGCCTCATCAAAGACTTTGCCTCAATGAAATTCTTCATCAAAGAGTCTAACAGATACTTTCATTCACTGAGTTCTGTGAATAAAATGCATCGAGGCGGTACAGATTGTTTTAGTTACATTTCTTCCTGCAAGCAGAAGCCACCAAAATGGAGTGCTGGGGGCATTACCATACAACTGGATGCTGAGCTGAAACCTTTGATGCCGGGCCCCATTTACTGATATTTTGCAATAAGACAGGTGGAGGTTGTGATTTGGGTTAAAGTAGGAGCAGTTTGTAACTTCAGGTAAGTCTCATTTAAGTAACTTCATTTTGTGAAAGTTAACTGCATGGTTTTTAGACAGCATTTCTGTCTAGAAGTGATAACACTGGGCATGAGTATGCAGAAAGGCCAATACTTATCCTATAGTAACCAAGGCTATCCTTGAGCTGGTGGAGTGCTGTAAGCCAAAGAGGTGAAAAAGGTCACATGTGCAGGGAGGGGAAGACAGGACAGGTGACCCCAAAGCGACCAACAGAGTATTCCATCCCATACATGTCATACTTGGTATAAAACTGAGAGATCATAAGGGTCTCCCTCTCTCTTCTTCAATGGCTCATGTCCAGTGAGGATCTCATCTGCCTCATCTATCTGTTTGCCCCTGATCCCAGATCCATGCATTCCTGAATCCAATTCCTGAGTCCACTTTGTCCCAGCCTTGGATCCTTTCCTCCATGTTTGCTTTGCAGCATTTGTAGTGATGTATATCATCGGGGGGGTGGGGAGACAATTTCATATAGTAGTAGTTTTAGTCTCCAGCCTGCAAGTCTTTTCCTCTCATTTCCAGGCTTGGGGGGAGGAAGGGAACTGGCAATCCAGCTGCTTGGTTTTAGCTGCTGAAATTGGCCAGGTCAGGGTTAAACTGTGACAGTGGAATAAGAGATAAATAATTTTTTTACGCAAGAGCTCAATGGTCATAACACTTCTGAGGAGACATACTGGTACTCTGTGTTCTCTGGAGTGGGTACAAACAGAGTAAGTGAAAACAGAAGGACAGATTGGTGGAGGAGCTAATGTGGGTTCAGATTCCCTTCAACAGAGAGGAAATTTGAAAATGGATTTCCCTGGTGCCAGGTCAAAGCACAAATCTCAGGCTACTGAGTGAAAGGTGAGCAATGGGATGAGTCCTCTTGCTGCTCTTTGTGCATAGAGTCTACCCTGCCCATGGGCTCTTCTTTCTCCTCTGAATTTATCTACCTGTGGAAGCTGCACTGTAATGATATATCAGCTTATCCCCTGCTAGGATCATCAGTCCAGGATCTTTGGGGAAGAATGCCTCTTCTGAAATATCTTATTTGTTCAACAGAAGTGAAGTAGCTTCTAAGGAAGCTTCCGGAAGCTAAGTTGTAATTTTTCCAATCCTCTTCAATCCTACTCAATATTACCTCATAATAGTTCACTGTTTCATTTTCTACATCCTAGCTGTATGTTTCATGATGATACCTACACGGGGCTGGCTAGTGGCTCAAGGACACCATGAAGTCAACTAAAATATACTCCTCTTCCCCCTCTCCTTCTACATTCACCCAATTGATTTCCTTACAGTTTCATATTTCTGGGTGCAGAGTGTGGTTTCAGGCAATCAAAAAGAATAAATGGCAAATCAAAATCAGGAAAAGATCTGTTTTCCCTTTTGTTCACAAGAGTTATTAAATAACTCATTTGCCTTTGGGTAAAAATATCCTGCTAAATTTCACATAATATTTGAGTTTGTAAAGAAACCTGACACCAGGCAAATGTTGCTAATTGCTGACAATATTTTTATCACAGTTTATGCTACAAAATTGCTGCAAACAAATTCTTTTCCTGCCCCCACGCCCAGCCCTTTAGATAGCTCTCTTTGTGCCAAGCACAAAATTTCTAGAGCACTGTAACTTACCCTTCTTCATTTTGGCTGTGCTACTTTATAAAGGAACTTCTGCTACTCACGGGCACCGGGATTCTGTGTATTCAGAAGTACTCTGAGGCTGATGAGATTACTTTAGATAGTTCCAGACAACAATATTTTGTGTCATAATTTCAGCAGTTCCTAATGATGTGGCAAATTACAAAATTTTGGTTGTTTTCTAGGTAGTATTTCTTTTTAATCTGGGCTCTTTTATACCCTTTCTTTTCCGTCATAAAAAGTCTACCAGTGAGAGTAAAGACTTTGATCCCTGCTGGGCTAGCAGAACATAAATACATAAGCAATACTGAAAGAAAAGAAACCATGAAGAGTGTAAATAAAGGATGGTGGAAAAGCCCAGCTCACTCATTTTTTCTGCTCTATATCTGTGGCTACAGTTATTTCCCTGGGGACCAAGATAGTGAAGGAATGCAAGGTTCATCATTACTCTTCTCTCCAGGGAGACTGCATCAGAATGAGAAGAGCAGATGACCATCCCTGTAAGTTAGAAATAAGACCTCTGGTATTCAAAGGGGAGGAGGAAAAAAAAAAAACCAAGAAGGAGAACAGGAAAAATGGATTCCTTTAACACACTTTTAAACAAAGGATACTCAATATTTCAAATGATGAGTTTTTCTTAAAAGTAGATTACATCCTACCCAGTGAATGTACAAGAAGAGGAGATACGTAAGACCTCCATTTTGTCTTGCATTATTCCTCTGAGATCTGAAATTAGATTTAGAAATTACTTTCACTTTCTAGCTTCATAAACTCAGTGCTTTGGCACGTAGAAGAAGATGGTCTGCACATTTTCACAAAACCTGTTGAGGAAGATCAGTCATGTGGACCTGTGCAAGGGTGTTCAGAGCTATGTAAGGGACATGGGTATCAAAAGGCTGAGATTTAAGCTTCAACTGGTTGTGAAAGTGGGACCCAACTCCCCTTTGAAAGAAGAAGCAAGGAAATTTAATCTTTCCTTTTAAGCCCATAAGGAAGTATTTTTTCTTATTGTACTTCATCACATCCATTCTCCTCTAACCAATCTCTACCAGAAAGCTGACTACCAAAGAATGAGATTGAGCTCATTTTTTTCTGGAGCAAGGAAAAGACTTGAGTCTGAAGAAAGGTAATGACACTGCACCTTCCATACCCACTATGAACGAAACGTGCTGGGCTCCTATGTAAATGTTAGCCTGTCCTCATTTATCCACCTCCAAAGAAAACAGAAGCTATGACTTCCTTTTGTGAAGAATCCAACATGGACGTGTGCATACATGTACACATGCATGACATTGAGAAATCTCTTAGAGAGACTAATTGTAAGAAATTCATTGTTCATAGGTCCTTTCAGCTTCAAATATAGTGTTGGCTGGTACCAGTGTATGTTAGAAACATGATTTGCAATTCAGAAAATTTAAAAATTAATAGATTGTAATAATATTATACAACCTTGGCACTAGTGCTCACTCTGTGATGTTCTGTATGGGCTGCCCTAGACCTAGTCTGCACTAGTTGTTCACATCATGCAGATTTGCCTCCATGCTTCCTGCAAAGTCATCTTGTCCTTTCTGACAGATAGACTCAAAGAACATTTCAGCTGCTTCTGTACCCATTGTCTTCTCCAGCACTTGGAATGGGGAATAGAGTGAGATGCTGTATAATGAGACCAGTGAGCGACACCAAGAAAAATCTTATTCTGGGACAGTTATTCACGTGCACTGCAGAAGGGGGAGACTCCTGATACCAAGTCACAACATCTGAATAGCAAGGAAGTTAGTGAGGAGAGATAGATCTTTGCTTCCAGACACAATGAATCCCCCTAACCCCTTAGACATAATAGCACTGTGTTTCTTGATAGTACCTTTGGTATTGCAAAAGATTAAGCTATTTGTGTCTGCTTTTATGCAGGCAGGAATTAAGTCCTGAGCTATGCTGCTTCTTGAGCCACTCTGATTAAGCACAAAACAGAACTTCAGCTTCCCCGAAGACAGCCTCAAAGTCAGGTGTAATGTGTTCTCAGGATCTCACCATCAGACTTTGCTGCCTAAATAGCACCAGAGTCCTAATCCATATCATAAGTCTGATTTTACTTTGGTCTTAAGGGAGCTCATGTGTCATAGCCTTTTACTTGACTTTTCATTACTGATGATTGCCAACGCTCAATTTTCATGCAATTTTTATATGGGAACCAAATGTTTTGAATAAAACAACAAAATTATTTTCTTTCTCACCTAACTGTCCTTAAATGCATCTATTTTTATTACAGGTAGCTCTTGTCTTCCCTCACTTTTCTTATCTAAGCTGTGCAATGTATCTTCTTACATTACGTGAGTATCTTACCAGACATAAACTGTGTTCCAGTCAACTAATCTTTGATTCCTTCTAGGCTCATCCTTTCTTCTCCAGAGTTTGCTTCTATTTTTATTTATTTTTCTGAGGGGGGGGAGGAAGGGACGGGGTAGGGAAGGGGCACTGACTCCTCAACCATCTGTATCCCTCAGAATCATGAAGATTTAATGTTCAAAGAACTTAACTGATCTGTTCAGGGTCCACAAGAAAAGTCTGTGGTTGAAGCACTTGGCAGATCCCTTGCAAAGCTCAGCAAGGAGAGGCTTACGAACAAACCCATCCTGTCTCACTGGGTATGATACTTATCTTCCCCAAGAGCTCTTCATTCATTCACTCTCCCTTATTCAGAGTCCCAGATAATATTGTCTGGCAGCAATTCAGCATGCGATATCCTGCTGTCACTTGTAATTTTCTGGTTACAGCATAATCTTCCTTAGTTCCACACCTGACCATTCTGCAGTTTCCTAAGTCTTCCCTTGAAACCAGCTGATGTTAAGGACAGACTATTGAATCATCTGTTCTGGTACAGTCTGAAACCTCTGCCCTTTCTTTTAACAGCACAGCCACTAGTTGATGCCCTCTCCAAGAGATCAGGATTCACATTCAGTCTGAAATCCCTAACATTTGGCCACTGGATTGATTGAGAAAGCAAGATTTTACATAAGGGCTCTGGATCTGACATTAGTTAGCAAATACTTTTGTTAAAGACAGATGGTGACATGAGTTCATATAGCAAAGTATCTGAACTCCAAATGGCTTTGATAAATCAGAAAAAAGAAATACTGAAATAAAAAGAATGCAGTTTAATAGGGTAAGTAAAATGTGTAGAATAATCAGATTTGTGCTTAAAGGAGCTGGACTGCAGGTCTGCAGAAAAAGACAGTGAATCCCAGCCAGAGTAATGGCAGACACAAAAAAAGTATGCTAGACGTGAAATAATTTTTGATTTATGATCAAACTTACTACTTCTGATGATTCATCTTAAGTATTGTGCCTCATTTTACACGCTGCATCTCAGGAAAATTATGGTCTAACTGAAAAGCCTGCAGTAAACTAGCCTGGATGCTCATAGCTGAGGGAACACAACGTGTGTGGGAAAAATGAGCAAACCTAGGTTGTTTCTTCTGACAGGGAACTACATTTCTGAGGTCCACCAAACTAGTATTTCCTCCAATTCTTACTATATTACTCCTTGTAGTTACCAGCTAACTACTCTCTCTTCAGATTTAAACGCTGACTGCAAGCCATTCTTCCCCCCATTCAATGCCTTTATCTAAGGTACCGGAAATCTTGCATATCTTATCTGAAAAGCATTCCAGAATGGTTGGAATGTTAATTTAACAGGAAGGAAGACTTTCACTGTACTCACATCAGAATGATGTCTATCACAAACTCAAACCCAACTTGTAATATTTCTTAGCAACATTTCAAGCTCTTTGCAGAAGTGAAACTTCTGGCATTTGTCCATCTCCAGTCATCAAAAAGGCCTTCAGTGGTTTAATTAACAAATAATGGCACAGGATAGCTTTCACCTTTTTGCCCTCAGCACATTTTCTTTTTATGTTTGGATATTTTATGGGATTAATTTTTTATTTCTAAATGTAATAAAGCCCAAGGACATGAGTATTAGCATAAGATTATGGGGCCGAACATTTTATTACCCACACAAAGGTTTTCTGGATTAGACTTGTAAAAACAAAGTTGATTCTCTCATAAGTTTAAGGCCTGGTAGTACTCTGAGTAAGGCTGGAGATACCTGAGGTATTGCTTCAATTTCTATAACCTTGGAAACACTTCCTCCCCTGCCCCCCACGGAAAAGTCTTATTAAAAAAAGAGACCTTGGCTAAGCTCAAAACAATCTCTGAAAGCCTATAAATCTTTATTAAATTCTTTGCTAAAACTCAGCTGAGATGGAATGTTCTGGATATGTTTTTGCTACAAAGTACTCAGGGGTCTAAAACAAGCACAGAGCTCATCTGTTGCTAATGATACGGAGGGAGGACTCTTCCACATCGCAGGAGGATATTAAGGGCACTGTGCTACAGTAGTAGCATTATACTTCATCTGCGACTTAGCTGAGGCCTGATATTTGATATGTATGTAAAACATCACTTACATATGGTGCTGTAGCTGATGGCTCCTGGGCCACATTCAGCCCACGGGACGCGTCCATCTGGCCTGCAGCCTTTGGCGCTGAGAAATTGCCTCCATGTGGGAACAGCAGTTGGGGGATGAAGAAAAGCTGCTAGGCACTTTTTGGAGGGCCAAATACTGGAGACCTTGGGGAACTGCTGCCACCTTCATTTGGCCCTCAAGCAGAGTCAAAACTGAAGTCCCCACTTGCTATTTAAAGGAAGGGTCTAGTCTGTGTTTGCTGATGGGGGAGATGGAGAAACTGGCTGGGGAGGGCTTCTCGGGCACTGTGGACCTCTCTCACCCTCTAGTGGCTTGCTTACATATAGAAGTTGTTGCAAATCTGCTGTTGTCTCTGTGCTAAAGGACTTGATCCAGGGGTTCAAGAATTTCCAGGTTCAGTTTTGCAATTTTAGAGTATCAGTCTAGGGTTAAATAGCTACTTAGATCCTCACTGCGTTAGAAGTCCTCACAATGTGGAGCTGAGCAACTGTGTCCCTTGAGGAACCCAGGATCTCCTGGGCAGCCCTATGTGAAAGCCGCACTAATTCAGTGTGTTCTCTTAATCCTCCCTATTGAAGAAAGCGGCATTAGGGATTTCTAAGAGTTAGAGGCTCTTGTGCTTTTGCTTGTTGTGGCTGTTCTGATAAGATCGAGGGATCCATCACATAAATCCCTGCTGACATCTAACAAGACTGTTAAAAATACCACCAAAATACATGAATCATACACTTTCTGCAATATACTTATTATAGAGACTAGGGTAGTTATGGTCTCAAGAGTTTCAGTCTCCACAAAGCAATGATGCAATCAAGAAAAAATAATGCAGTGTAGAAACCCAGACAGAGCGAGAGCAAGGGCTTCTGATGAGAGGTGTTAGAGGTTTGTTTGATGGCACAGCTTGGTTTATATGCTGCATCTGTCAAGGAATTTGCACTTGGCAAGTGAACTGCTATTTTCTTTTTAGCTTTCAAGGTCAATGACTTCAAAACCAGGTTTGGAAATACTAGAGAGAGGAGAAAAAGTGTGAAGGGGGGAAAGAAAAGAGATGAGAAAGATGGGAAAGGGTTGGAATGAGCTGAAATATTAGGTTCAAAATGATCCAAACAGTGTGCATCTTCATTTCTTTTCAGCTGAGTGAGCATGATGAGTGCAGGCACCTCACAGATGACTCAGAGTTGCTGTATGAACAATGGGGCTGTACCACAAAAAAAGCAGGCGTGTGCAAGACCTGATCTTCATGTTGCTGGGAAGTGTGATATTCTTGAGGATCAAATTCTTCTGCAGCAGAAGTCAACAAGAGTTTGCTCTTGATTTTAGTATACCAGAATTTCATTCTGCTGATTCACTCATATTGTACTGCATTGGTAAATATGTATTCCATCTTCTAATTCATACGGTTGTAGGAAAAGAGGTCTGCTCTAGGGGTCATTGTTTGGTCTCACATCCCCAGCTACATGCATCTGTAATTGCTTTCTGACGGCAAAACTGTAAGCTGCCACCTCCTGCTCTACCAGCTTCTTTTCAACAAGAGCTGTTTACTTATTAAAAGCAACATATATACAAAAATGTGGCCATTGCTATACAATGGTGACTGCAAAGCTTCAGCTGAAATGTTAGCACACTGGGGGAATGTTGCAGGTTCTGAGAGTCAGGCCCTTGAGACAAACACTAGAAGTACCACTTAAAAGTTATGTCCAATTCTAAATCTCTTTGAGCATACACTGAACCAATGAAGAAGTATTGCATCAAAACACTACAAAGGAAACAAAGTGCTGCAGTGTTTCGATTACAGGAGAGTAAAAGCAGGCAAACAGCTTGTTTAAATCCAATAGACACCACTACTTTTGTTTCAGCAGCAGAAAGCGCTGTTCAGATGGTGCTTTCATCTCTCTTCTACCTACTCATAAAGATCCAAAAATAACCCCAGAGAGTGAGAAGCACGTGTTGTTTCTTCCTGTCAAGCTTGCTAGGCCAAATCACAAACTTACAGGACTGTCCTCCTTTTTGATGGAGAGTGATGCTATTAGCCCTGCAATACAGAAGGGAGATTGAGGCACACAAGAGGCCATATGACTAGTCCAACATCACCAAGAAAGCCTGCAGTGAAGTTTAAAAACAGATTCTTTTATGTCTTGGGCTCATAACTTATTTTTTCCTCCTTCCAACCTGATGGTACTACAAATGCTACTGTTGATGCATTACAAACATTTTTTCAGGACGAGAATATTTGTTCCACCCAAAGTGTGACATGTGCTCAGTGTTACCATGTATAAATTGGCAGTCAACTGTGAATGTGAATCTAAATTCTAATCCAGACAACTTCTTTGTCTCCTGTATTTTAGAGTCGTAAATCTAATCTTCTGCTGCATGCTGCAGCTGCTTTTCAATAGCTGGAGATTATAAGGAACAGGACAAATATAGAATGATCCTTTTCTGATTTATTCTCCCATTATTCAGCATAAGTGCTTAATTAAGAACTTCTTTGGTAAAATAAATTAAAAATATACATTTATGTGGTATCAGAACTGATTTTTTTTGCATTTGCACTTATGTTAATGTACTAATTTGCTGACAATAAATGTTTGATTATTTTCTGCATCTGTAAAATGTCATATAACATTAAAAAGCAATATCTGGTATTTATTTGAAACATTTCACAGTTGGTATTTGCATGTTGCTTCCATTTGGGTCTTCATTTCACTTTGCAATCTATAGTTTAAAGCTGAGTTTTGTACTCTTAAATATAAATTCAAGAATTCAGAGTTAATCCTGAAGCCAAAATGCTTGCAGAAATGCCCTGGATCAAAAAGGCTGATGTTTCCTGTCGTATTCAAATACCCTAATAGTTCACTGTTCAGTTTCTGGAAGCATTAAAGCCTTGTATTTATCCACAGGTCAGGCAGCTGCAAATCTGAACTGCACCCATATTGGAATGTCTCTTTTTAAGGTAGAAGGCAATTCTAACTAATTTGTCCTTGGCCTCTTACTCAAGCTCAAACTACCACTTGAGTCCAATTATATGCTATGTCTTTGTTCTACTGACCTACAATCTACAGGGAGCTGAACTGACAGCATCTTGTCTGCCTCCCCAGTGAATTGTTGGATAAAGATTTTGGATGTTTAGTGTGACATAAAGCCAATGATTACACCTTCACTATTTTTGATTTATGAGAAATATTAGGCAGGAGTGGAGAGAGAACCCTGTTGTAAAGGTATTTTTAAGTATGTCGATTTTATACAGTGGAAGGAAATAACAGACTCAAGAGCCGTTAGCTGTGATTAGGATCTGCATTACAAAGTTGGTAGTGTATGCATGCAACATTTCTTACCTAGTTCCACATCTCTTTTTTCCTAGGTGGCTTTTTTTAACTTACTTATATTAATGGATTTATTAATGGAGATTATTATGCTTCAGTAATCAAAGGCTCAATATATACCCTAGCACAAGTTGAAAAGATATCACAATGGGACTACTTTTAACATAGAAACCTTTGTATCAAACATGGAACTGGGCAAAAGAAAAAGAAAACATTGGCACCATGGAAAAGATGTTCTCTGCCTGATGAAATATTCTTTGTATGGAGTCTCCTTGGCAGCTAACCATGAGTTCTTGGCTACATGAAGGAGAGGAAACTTCCATGGGTAGCATGATTGGAGCCTTGTCCTTGACTGACTTCTAGTAAGGTTTTGGGACATACCCAACTGCAATTTCTGTAGTCATTCCAATAGCAGGAAGGATAGAATAGCAAATAGTAAACGGGAACAATCCAGTTTACAGATTTTTCATGGATTTCAGCAGGTAGCATAGCCTGAGGGCAGGCAGGGAATGGACCTTGGCCTGTTATAACCATCCCTTAGCAGAGTTTGCTGTAATCAATCTTCTCTCTGTTAAATCTCCCTCCTGGCAGTCTAGTCCCACCAGTTTCCTAAAACCTATTTTGGCAATTTTACAGATTCTGGAGGGATTCAAAGTCACACAGTTACCAATGTCAACCCCAAAGTGACTCAACATTTTGACTGTTCTTTTAAATGAAATAAAGTATTTATTTCTTGTGTTGCTCAGCTTTCATGTTTGATGTGGATGTATGAAAAGGGAACAAAACAGAAGTGATACCAATATGGATTTCATTAATAAGCTCATTAATAGGTTAAGCTTCTGTTGGTTCAATATCTTATTTGAAAATATTTGAAACAATTTGTGTTAGAATATTCCCTGAGTGTGGAAAAAAAAGGGAGAAAAGTCCTCCTCTTTGCTCTCTTCAAGGTTAGTTAGCAAGGTGAAATGTATGTGATATAAAGCAATCAATGCAGCAGCACTCTCACAGTTATTAATGGAAAATAAATATGGATTACAGATGTGCTGTCTCATTGCAAAATAAAGTGGGTGATTTATAAATTGTCAGTTATCACTTGAAATACCAGTCCTCACAGAGCATCTGAACTGGATTTATTTTGAAGAAATGATCTAGAGCAGAAGGTTTTACAGCTTGCTGTTGTTCTCCTTGAAAGCACTGAGAAAAAACAGTGTATGCTATAAATCACGTGCTGTACACCAAACACTGTTTACATGTTTTCAAGTGAGTTGCTAAACTTGTACAAAAGAGACAAAATTTCCACTGGTTCTTGATTGTTAGAAATTATATTCTAGTTTTTCTTAGGGGAGTATATTCATAAATCAATTTGTGGTTTAATCCCTACAGACAACACATTTCTTCTAAGAACCTTGTCTATGCCTTTGTGTTTGAAGACAAATGCAATTGATTTTACAAGACTGATCTTTTGATCAGATTAGTTTATTGGATTAGCCTTTTATCATCATCAGGATTTGTTTTCTGTGATGTGTTTATTTAGATATTTTACCAAGGTTTTTTGAAACTAAACAGCTCTCTGTTAAAAGATTAGTACTTCTAATCAGGTTTTCGGAAAGAAAACTTGCATACATAAAAAATGGTTGTTTAAGGTTCATTGAGAGCCGCAGTGTGTTGTACCTCTTATAAGAGGGTTGAAAGGGAGAAGCCAGTTTGATTTTCCAAGGAACTTTATGCACCACCTGCATGGGAAAGTTGACATGGATGGGAATCCTGAGGACACCCAGAGAGGCAGAGGCTTGACTTGCGTTAAGGGTGATTTGAAGGTAACTAGTTTACATAAAGGCATTTTTCTTTGAAAAGGTATTAAATCAGAAAAATAGGGAACTAGCGTAAGAAGCATGCTGTATCCACACTATTGCTCAGCTGTGTGCCCCGGCAGATGTGCACAGACTGTTTAAGAGCTGGTATTTTATGGACCGTAAAGGGAAGCGCCTTTTGGTGACCATTGACCACCAGGAGGACTTATCAGTGTGCAGAGAGAAAGTGGGAAACTCCCAGAGCCCCCACTCTGGGCTTTGTGGCAAATTTACCTATAATAAGTAATTTCCACTGCTGCTTATGCATCTATGTGTATAAAGAGAGCTGGCACTGAAAACATTCAGCGGCACTGTGAATGAGAATACCTAGTTAGGTGCTTAGTGTAACAGACACCTTTTGGCACATGTTTTGGAAAAGTTTAATAGCAGATTCTGATTGACTTTCTAGATTTATGTTGATTTGCTGTAGAGAGCTTGAACTTTTGCTCAAGCATTTGTGTATTCCTGCAGTCTGACACAGTGCATATGATAGCATCACGGCATCCATAGCAGTAAGTTCTTGACATACTGTCTTCTTGCACATCAATGGGTTATGCTGGCCATTGCTGGTTGAGTTATATTACTAAATCAAATAGTTGGCTGTGAAATTCAATATCCTGTGAGATTGTGAAAATCTCTTTTAGAAGCAAGAATGGCAAGCCATAGGAAAATACCATTATATTTACCTTTGTTTTCCATTTAAAAGCAGACACATTGATACTGATGGGACAGAAAAAATCATTAATCCCATCACTTCTTAGGCCAGTGAAAGAGCATAACAAGCACTTGGTCTATATGAAATCAGAAGAGCAAATTAAATATTTCTGTTTCGGAACCAAAAATATTTCCATTGGTTATATTTCTAATTAATTCCTAATAATTTACAACCAGCTGTGAGATACAGACCACATCCCCTTGCTCACAGCATCACTGCTTGGTTTGACTTGCCATTTGGGACATCTGAATAAAAATATAACCTTTGGTTTACAAACACTGCGTGCCGATGCTTGCACAGTTAAATTTCTTGATATCGCAACAGCTGTGTTATGAGAAACTCTTCAGAAATCGAAGGAAGAGCATTTTAAAGCTAGACTTCTCCTTCAGTAATGGTTTGGGAGCTTGTGGTTGGGTTTTCTTCTTTCTTTTTACTTCGTCTAGTGGAGAAGTATTTCAGAAACTAATAGTTGTAATTTATGAAGACAATTAGAAAAGCTGCTAAACCAAGGTGCTGGAAGGAGAGGTAGAGCAATTCTTAGAACCTCTCTTTAGTCTAAAGCATGTTAAAAACACATACAGACAAAACAGTTCACGCCCATTTCAACTGAGGTTATTCTTGATCATATTTGTGTTGCTGGGACAAAAGATAAAGTTATAATTTAGTAGATTTTGGCACCAGAAAAGACTGTTTTTTCAAGTATTCTGATTTCACCCACAATTATCTAATGTTGACCTGCAATTCCTGCAGTAGGATTCTGCTTCTGGGCTGGTCCAGACCATGTCTTTTAAAATCATAATTTAAGACCTGAAATCATGGAAAATCAAGTTGCTGCAGTTATATTAGCATCTATACCAGATGAAATGTGGAGTTAAAATAAAGATTCTCATACTGAAAAAGTCTATAAAACCAGTATGTGTTACCTTTGCATATAATGAACTGAGTTCATAGTCCAAGTCATCCCACTGAAAGTATTGTTGCCTCGTGGGGCAAAATAGGATGGTTCATAAGTAATAAGAACATCAGGGTGTAGCCCAGTGTGAATCATGAACCTGCTATATTCGTACTTAGCTATAGTCTCTTGCCGTAAGTACATCATCTTAAAAGCCTCAGAAAGAATGAAATACAAGTAGTGAGAAAAGTAGAAAACTGTTCAGGAAGACTCTAAGCACCAGTATGCTTACACTGTTATTTGTATAAAGGGAGAAACTAACATGTGCTCAGAAATGTTTCATGAAAACAATTCTTGAAAAAAGTTTTTTAGAACAAAACCCCCCAAACTTCTAATGTTAAAGTATTCCTTTGCTACTTTTCTAAGAAAAATATGCAGCTAAACCGATTACAATACGTATACTGAATTAAATTATGTGCAGCTACTCTAACAACTTAGGTTATTTTTCTTTTGTTTTTCCTCACTGTTGTTGTGAAGAAAGTATATTCATGTGTATGACAGAGCTGCTATGTTCACCTTTGAATAAGAGAACTAAAACTACCTTAGAATATGAGAGGCTACTGATATGGGATTTAGACATATAAGCCTTCATCTTTCTGAAGAAGAATTTTTTCTCTTGTTATTAGCACCCGTTAATAAAACCTGTATCAGTTCTTTCTCCAAACTAATTGTCATTTTGTTAGAAAACTTCTTCCTATTATTCAGCAGGTAACTTCTCCTTTCAGACAGAAAGTTGGAAAGATATAAAGCAGCAACCGAACCAACAATTGGATGTTGATAGAATTTTTACAAGTAAGAACAATAGATGCATTGATTAACTCTTTCTTTAACAGCCCTACTAGTTAACTTCAATTTGAAACTAAAAGGGGAGGAAGATGTAAATTAAAGGGAAAAGAAATCTATAAACTCTTCACTTCCTCTGAAAGATGCATCTCTTTCAAATCTTTCACAAGCCTTTTTTGAGGCAGGTTGCAAGCATCAAATCATGTTAATCTTGTCTCACTCTAATGCAACATGAAAGATATAGCCTGAAGTAATGCATTACAATGTGACTTGTTACATGTGGGAAATTTTAAAAGAAAGCAATTTGCTGATAAAAACAACACAATTAAACAATGACTGGTTTGAATAAAAATGCAATATTTTTGTGTTGTGTCTCAGTTTGGGGTTATAAGAGACACTTTGGTCTGAGAAGAGGATTAATTTCTTTTCTGCTGGGAAATGACTAAGGTAATTTAAAACACCCTACATAGCAGCTGTCCCCTGTAGAGGCAGTGGTTTGAGGTAGCCTGTGTATTTGAATGAAAACTTTCACCGTGGTAGCAGTCAACACGGCCTTACTGGAAAAGCAATGCTTGGAGGGTGTACAAGTAAGCATACATCGTAAATCTCTGCTGCTTGTGGTCATTACATACCTTGAGGCTCTTTATTCAAGAATCCCAGTGCCCTGACATAATCCCAGTTTAGGAAGATGTGTTAGGCTGTGGGTGTTTTCACAGTGATTTTTGTTGTCTGCAGTTATTTTCCTTGCTTCCTGCTCTGCCTTTCCCTTTGCAGGTGTTTCCCTGTGGACCGCAGCAGTGGACAGGACTTGAAGATTCTCACAAAACCGCATGAACCATCAGCTGCACGTGGGGTCTGCCAAGGTCCCTTTAACAAGGTTTTCATTACTCACTCATTCTGGCACTTTTAAAAAATCCCTTCAAAGGAAGAGTCTACTTGTTTCCCAGTTGTATAAACCAGTAGATCTCACCAAGCTGAGGCTGGGCGCACAGTCAAAATGTTAGTGACCACAGCAGTTTAGGCTTATTCAAGCAAAGCTTTACCTATTGCTCTTCCTGACAGCACCAGCTGGTTGCTTCAGCCTGCGCTGCTGTCACCTGCACCTAGAGTAAACAAAGAAGATATGGAGTAAGCCTGAGTGGGATGTGCAGCTGCACAAATGCCATGTGGTTAGCAGAGGAGTTTAATATAGACTGTTGAGATAAGCCCCTACAAGAGAAACATGAGCTGTAAGAGAGGAGAAGAAAAGGCAAAGGCAAAGGGACTGCATGGGAGGGAAGGGGAGAAGAAGCAGTGTTTATGGTAGGAAAAGGGATGGCAAGAGCAAGAGTTCAAACAGCAAGCACAAACAACACCAAAATAAAGGGCAAAATCCTGTTTGCTTTCCCAGATAATGACAAAATGATTCACAGCACAGTATTGCTGAGACCCTCAGCAGACAGAGCAAGACTCTCTTTGTGTGAGGGGAAAGGGTCTCAGGCCACCTCTTTAAGACAGAAGGAGGTCTGGATGCTGTGCAGTTAGTTCATGTGAGTAAGACTGTATCAAGCTGTAAGCATACGAAAAGGCAGTGCGCAGCAGTCTGCAACCAGCTGCAACCAGCCCATGGTTATAGTGCAGCCAGAAACGGAAAGGAACCTTAGGAGTTCCTGGTCTTCAACAGCCATATTCAACAACTGCTCTTCAAAAGCCTGCGTTCACAATCTGGTTTTGCTCACATTTGTGGCCGCAGTTACCACCACAGGTTTCAGAGCAGGAAAAGTTTGTCATGCCATGTCACCTCAATGAAGTGACTGTGCTGTCACATACTTCAGACTGAGGTTGTTGTTCCTACACACAACCGTAGAGTACTAGAAAGCTGTTTATACCAGAAGGGATTTCTCTCCCTCATTCTGAGTTTCAGAAAACATAGTGGAAAATTAAAGCATATATATTTTTAGCAAGTGAAACCATTGCCTGTTTCTATAAAACCCACTACACCATCACACATCTAGAAAACCTTAACAAGATTGACACTGTACTTAAAAAAAAGCCAAGCTGGGAATAAAAAGGGTTAGACTTCAAGGATGATTTAGGAAGCAGTAGAAAGACATTGCATATGTGGTGTCTGAAACAGGAGCACAAAAATGAAAGACAAGGATCAGCAAGTCCAGCCATGGTCATTGGCAGGCATATCACAACATTTGGTCTTTACTCTTTAGAGCCCCCAAAACATTCCTGTGGTCCCTGGTACCAGCTATGGGCTATAGTGAGAAAGAAAATGGCACAAGTATATCAGAGGAAGAGAACTGGAGGTGGATAAAAATTATGACTAGTCTCATGCCACCCCAGTGGCAGTTCAATCCTGCAGTTCTTCTTAAGGCACAATTTTCACTCCTTTCAGTGGACGTAGAGATCCTTGTCTCTAAGCCTCAGTCCTCTCTCTTTCTTTGTACTCATATATGACGAGGAGAGAGAATCAGCCATGATTTCAGTACTGAAGACCTTGGGATGGCAGCGAGAGAGTTGGAAGACACACACGTGTGTATCTGTCTCCGCAGGTTATGTACTCAATTCTTTATATTCATGGGGAAGGACTGTATATGTGGTTGTGTTCCAGTAACAGATTATTTTATTCTTAAAGAAAATAAGGTCTGTGGATAAAATTAATCTCTTATGTAAAACTGCATCACTTTAATGATGTATTGACAAAGATGAATTTGGGTCTACCCATTTAAATTAGATCCAAGTGACTAGAAAACCCCATGAGCAATTTTAAATAAAAAATAAGGACTGGTAAATAAAAACATCTGGTAGATGATTAAGTTCCACATATTGAGCTTTTATTAGGAGTAGCTGATGTAACTCTAAGGGAGAGCTTGCATGAAAGCAGTATTCATTAACATATCGTGCTTGACCAAGAGTGGTAAAGAAATACAGGCAGGCAGAAAAGCCACTGTAAGACTTTTTTTATCAGTAGGCTTTAAATGTGCTCCTTCTTCAATTACTCATCTTCTTTTGACTGTGGTGTGATTACAATTTTCAGGAAAAAATTCCCTACTCTCTTCCTCCGTTTTATAATTGGTGTCTTTAAATTAGACACTTAGTATTTGTGGAAATGGGCTGATAGGGAAAGGAGAGGGAAGATTTCAGGCCATACAGTTTTCATCAGAAAATCCATGGGAAGATTTGGACACCTCTGACCTGCCACGTGCTGAAGACGCTTTGATGTATGTGTCAGCTTGAGAAGTAAATTTGCTCCCAATTAGAAGTGACTATAACAGCTTGCATTCTAGAGGTACTCTCCCAACAAAAACACTACCAAGAACAGTTTTCTTCCACCAAAAGCCAAAAAAGAGAGACATTTCCAGCCAACCAGCAAGCTCAGCAAGAGACCTGAGAGAACTATTGTTAGTCTTTAATGTGAAGAAAGAAACTGGGCTGCCACCAAAGGTGTGGTGAACTGCCAGTGCTCTCAGTATGTCTATGTTAATTTATACATCCTTACCTTCAAATATACTCTTGACATTCCTAATTATGGAAATCATATAGCTGTACTAACATGACTTGCTTCATTAGTGTTCTGCACACCATTGTAAAATGAAAGGCATTAACCCTAGTGAAATGCAAGGGAGCAGAGGATATGGGCTCTGCTGGGTTGTGCACCACTTCTGTCAGTGAAGGCCAGTGAAGGGCTTTGTGTGTCTGCACAAGGGAGGTTCAAGGCAACAGCATCAAAAAGATTTCTTCCACCCCAAACCTCCAGAAATGCCTGCAAGTGAGGACTGACACCCCATGTGCCTTTCCCTTCCCCTCCTGTTCTAAGACAAGGGCATGAGAGATAAGAGCATGCTGTAGCTGCTTCTCCTGAGCTGTGGTCACACTATAACACACCAAGGTTTTCAAACACTTAGAGAGCACTGGGAGCACCACTGCTGACGTCATGAAAACACAAGCATCTCTTTGGACTGTAAAAAAGCTGAGCCAAGCATCATACTGCCTGCACAAAAAACCTTTTTTGGAAACTTTTGCAGGAGATATATCTTGCTTTTACCAAAAACGGGTGCAGTTTCATTTCAGTAGGGCAGTCTAAGCCAGTGAAAAGAAGAATTTGATGTCTTTTTCCTTCATTGTCCTTGTTTAGAAGGGCTATCTCAGACTAGCAGCTTTACTTGTGCATTACACTTTCTCAAATGGGAAGCCTTTTTACTGTGCGTGTTCTTGATTAATTTTATTTTTAGGTTTCTATCCTCCAAAATCTTATTTAAACCAACAGTGACATTAATTATAATAGGATCGCCTTACTTGCCTGTGTAAGAACTATTCAAAGTTTTATCAGATTGTGTCCAAGATCCAAAACAGAATATGTAAGAAGAATATGTAAGCCAAGTGTTTGTGGACTTTAACACTTTCCTCACTTTTAAGCAACTAAATCACACCATAAATAAAATAGACTAACAGGATAATTAAACAGCCTGAATGTAGCAAGGGGGAATATTTCAATAACAAATATTGCTACCCATATACCTCAACAGAATGTGCTAAAGTAAACAAAATGATAGCATAATTATAGTCGTTCCAGTTATGTTAATTAGGCTATATATACGCTTCATTGATAAGCAACTGTGGTGCAAAGAAATGCTGTAAGGCTGATATTTCCTCAGTTAGCAGCTTTGTTGTGCATATGCTGCTGTTATGATCTTGGTTACATTAATGCGGGGAAAAAAACAAAACCCAACCAATCCTAAAAATAATAGTAATAATAATGGTATGCGTCACGGCAGGCATTATGCAAGGTGCAAGCTGAACAGCCCAATCTGATTTTTCTCTCACACTGCATTTAGACTCCCAGAGAAGACTGCCAGCAAGACTTCCCAAGACAACATCCCAATAAAGCCAAATACACAGCAAGCACTGCAGCTAGTTGTGTTCCATAGAGAGAGCCCTTTACACCTGTGTTTTGTTGACTTCGTAGCTATAATTTCTTGACACTCTGCAAGGTGTTGTTTTTGATTGCAGCTGCTCAGAATTTAACATCACATATCATTTTTTACAGAAGTATCACTTCTTTTTTTTGTGTGGATTTTTTTTTCCACTGAAGGGTAATATTTCACAAAAACAGGTTTTGATTTGCTAAAATATTAAATTTTGATGGAAAAAAAACCTTTCAGTGTAAAGAATATGGCTTTGCTCATTTTTTATGACTGTTTATGGAGAAATAAAATTGAGAAAAAAAAATGTAAAAATTTTCAGTAACCCAAAGGAGAAGTAAACACTGTATAAAGACAAATTTAAAAATAGACTCAATAATTTTGACAGACCATTTTATAGCAGATAAATGGCTTATTTTTAAAAACAAACAAAGAATATTTTTAAGAAGGTTCCTCTTTAAATACCTTAGAACCTCTACCTGGTTGAATCTCAAGCATGATCTATGACACTTGAAGTCATTATTTCTTTTTTTTTAAAAAATTGTAATTATTCATTATTGCTAATTTTGATTGGTTCTGATTGTTTAAAAAAACCACAATTTGGGGTATTTTTAATGGTGTCCCTGGATTTATGGTTGGACTCAATGATCCAAGAGGTCTTTTCCAACCTGGTGATTCTATGATTCTATGATTATTAAGCTTTCGCTACTGCTCATTTCACATGTGTAGCCTAGGCACATCTCTACTGCTTACTATATAAGTATATAAGATCCCTCAAATAACCCCATCTGCAGTGTGCTAATGTTCTGGTGGTCCCAATCTTGACAGCAATTTTTGTGCGTGTTGCTGCAGTGTGCAATGGAGATACTCCTGACTACTCAGAGCTGGTCTGCGTCTCTCTCTCATGGTGCCACTTTGCATTATGCAGACACTTCTCAGAATTAGGCCCAAAGTTGTAGGGGAATAGAAACTTCGGTGCAGGATCGCGTTAGAAGATAAGAACTTCAATGGGGCTGGAGAAGTCAAAACACCAAAATCTCCTATTTTGAGTGACAGTTTGTGCAAAGCAGATTATATTTTTACCTGAATTAGGTAGTTACTCTCCTGTCTCCATTCTGCTGGCAAAAGTCGTGATTTGGCCTCTAGATTGGTTTGGAGAGGAAACTGCCATTTGCCTCTTTTCTAGTATCACCACCAACATTGAAAACCACGTCTCAAACCTTAAAAAATTAATAGGAAAGTTAAAGATTTCAGAAATATACAATAATAATAATAATAATAATAATAATAATAATAATAATAATTCAGTGTCTGTTTTTATTTTCTTCAGCTGCCTACGTGGCTATTGCATTTCAGGCTAATTGGTGCTTCTTCATAGAACAGCACTACCCCAACTGAATGTCCTGACTTGTTTGGCTGTAAGACCAAGATGCGTGCTCAGTGCTGCACAGTAAATTTTGTGGGACAGGAAAAAAACATGGCAAAACATCCCCAAAGCCAGATGCTTAAAGCAACATTCAGGAACTTTTGTCTTAATGTTGCAAGCATTAAGAATTACCAGTCCAAAAGATAACGTATTTTTGTAAAGCACTTTTTTCCCCTTCACCCCCAAAGATTTACACTCTTTTTAATGGTACGAAATATTAAAAAAAAAAGATTTTTTTTTCTAGTTACGCAATCTGAAATTATATACCAATTACATTAACCCCCTGTATGTTAGTATCTTTCACTTTAAAAAGTAGTTCAAAAAAATTCCAGGTCTAAACAATAACTCCAGAACTAATGAAAGATCTCCAAATTCTCCAAATAAAAAGGTTCAATCCTGCAAAGTACTCAGCATCATCTAAGATTTGCTGAATACAAAGAACAATTTTCAAGAGGCGCCCAGTAATTCCTTTCCCTGACTGCATGCCTGGAAATTTGAATCATAATTAAATGTGCATGTGGTATTTTTCACAATATGTTATGCTTGTGGTTTTAAATATCATCATAAGCACCACAGTTAATCTATAGTTCAACATGTGAAAATGTTTATATAGTTTTACACGAGGGTTTGGTAACACATACGAACATTTAGGTTTAAAGGAACGATGAAGGTTGAGCCTTCAACATTTTATGAACTCTTACATCAGCCATCTGGAGACCCTTCTGAAGTCTTTCACCACCTGCAACTCAGCCACCCAAGCTCTTTCTCCCTCTGACATTGCCTCCTCTAGCCAGCAAGAGAAAGAAATCCATCTCTGCCTAAGTGCAGAGGAAAACCAAAGGTGAGAGCTACTCAGAAAAGGGGGATTGTATGGTGCCAAGCCAGAGAACAACATATAAGAAGTGATTCTGAAATGACAATGCTCTTGATCAGTGCTTAAGGCTGGAAGTGAGTTATCTCCAGCTAATGAACGGCATCTTACTGGCAGTAGTCCTTCATCTTTTTCTGATTCTAGCATGTGTGTGGTGTCTGGATAAGTGGCAGAAAAAACATGGCAGAGAAGGATGCAGGAGGCTGGGGAGGTCACCAAACATAGGCACTTCTTCAGCGACCCAACAGCCATATCGCTACCAAGTTCAGGCCAACCTGGCAACCAACCCCAGGAATTCCCAAATGCCACGAGACATGTTCTTAACCTTGTTAGAAAGGATGCCATCACTGTCAGAGTGTACGGCTGATTAGGGCCACACATTTAAAAGCAGAGTTAATTTATGGAGGGAACACACTAAAGAAATAGAAATTAGATTCCCCTGAGTGATAGTGGTACAATAAAGAGGATACTGACGCATGTCAGTAAGTCTCTGCACCCTGCAGGGACTGGGCTTCTATAGTTCCAAAAGCAATGTGTGAGACCATGCCACCTTCCTGCTCTTGTCACTGGAATTGCCCCACAGACTAACCTGTAGGAACAGATCTTGCTTTCTTCCCTCTTCACCTGTCTTTTCAAGGAGGTAAACTCCGCTGCTCATCCTGAACACAAGGTATTCATTTCCTGTCTGGTGTGGTGGAAGTCAATGAGCCTCTTCAGAACTGCTTACAGACAACAGCCAGAAATAACAAAACATTACAAACCTTCATAAAGACTCTCAGAGAGTTCTAAGCTAAGCTGATGTGCTCTGAGCTTCTCGTATTAGACATTTACAAGGGAAAAAAATGGAACTGGCCTTTATTTCTTTTTGTAAATACTTCTTTACTGCTGACAACAGACACGGTAGAACTCCATATAGACTTGAGTTATTTGTGTTGCTGGTTGCCAGTGGCCTTCTAAATAAACTGGTTCTAAATTGCAGGGATAACTGTTACTGGAAAATGCAATAAGAAATAATACAACTACAGAAAACAATTAATGGAGGGTTGGAAGGGAACTTAAAGATCATCAAGTTCCAACCCTCCTGCCATGGGCAGGGACATCCCACTAGATCAGGCTGCCCAAGGCCCCATCCAGCCTGGCCTTGAACACCTCCAGGGATGGGGCATCCACAACTTCCCTGGGCAACCTGTGCCAGTGTCTGACCGCTCTCATGGTGAAGAAGTTCTTCCTAATGTCCAGTCTATATCTGCCCCTCTCCAGTTTATACCTGTTCCTCCTGGTCCTATCCCCATAAACCTTTATGAATAGCCCCTCTCCAGCTTTCTGGTAGGCTCCTTTCAGGTACTGGAAGGTCGCTAAAAGATCTCCTCTGAGCCTTCTCTTCTCCAGGCTGAACAAGCCCAACTCTCTCAGCCTGTCCTCGTATGAGAGGTGCTCCAGACCTCTGATCGTCTTCATAGCCCTCCTCTGGACCCATTCCAACACTTCCATAACCTTCTTATGTTGGGGATTCCAGAACTGGACACAATACTCCAGATGAGGTCTCACAAGAGCAGAGTAGAGGGGTAGAATCACCTCCCTTGACCTTCTGGCTGCGCTTCTTCTGACACAGCCCAGGATACAGTTGGCCTTCTGGGCTGCAAGCAAACATTGCTGGCTCATGTCAAGCTTCTAATCAATGAGCACCCCTAAGCCCTTCTCTGCAAGGCTGCTCTCAATCACATTAGCCCACATCTTGTATTAAAACCAACGATTGCCCTGACCCAGGAGTAGGACCTTGCACCTGGCCTTGTTGAACCTCATGAGGTTCACACAGGCCCACTTCTCCAGCTTGTTCAGGTTCCTTTGGGTGACATCCTGTCCTTCCAGCATGGCAACTGCACCACTCAGCTTGGTGTCATCTGCAAACTCGCTGAGGGTGCACTCAATCTTGCTGTCTATATAACTGATGAAGATATTAATATGCACAGAGCCCTGAGGGGCACCATTTTCATGGATGTCCATCTGGACATTGAGCCATTGGCCACTACTCTCTGAATGAGACCATCCAACCAATTTCTTATCCACTGAACTGTCCACTCATCAAATCCATATCTCTCCAATTTAGAGAGAAGGATGTTGGGGGAGACAGCATCAAAGGCTTTACAGAAGTTCAGATAGATCCATTATTATATCCACTGGTTTTCCCATGTCTGCTGCTGTGGTTATCCCATCACAGAAAGCCACTAGGTTGGTCAGACAAGACTTGCCCTTGATGAAGCCATGCTGGCTGCCTCTAATCATGTCCCTGTCCTCCACGTGCTTTAGCATAACTTTTAGGGGATCTATTCCATGATCTTCTCAGGCACAGAGTTGAGGCTGACAGGTCAGTAGTTTGCAGGGTCATCCTTTCTATTCTTTTTAAAAATGTCCACAATGTTATCCTTCTTCCAGTCACCAGGGACCTCTTCTGACTGCCATGGGAGGTGGTTGAGTCACCATCCTTGGAGGTATTTAAAAGATGGCTAGATGAATTGCTCAGGCACATGGTTTAGTGGTTGATAAAAATGGTTGGACTGGATCATCCAAGAGGTCTTTTCCAAACTAGAGATTCTATGATTTTATGACTTTTCAGCTATTGTAGAGAGTGGCTTGGTCACCACATCAGCCAATTCATTCAGCACTCTGGGATGCATCTCATCATATCCCATAGGCATATATGTTCAGGTCCCTCAGGTGGTCACCAACCCTATCCACCCGTACAGTGGGAGGGGCTTTACCTACTGGTCCCCTTCTTGTTGTCCTTGATAATATTCAAGAACAATATTTTAGCAGTATTCTGTGGTTAGAAGGCAGTAAATAAAGAAAGAATGCGCTGCTACTGTGCATACACATATGTGTGTTTGCTCAAAACAACAACATTTTAATTCTAGGAAAAGATTTTGCTCTCCTTATTTGTCCCTTCTTATTTCTTCGTTGTTGATACAGTCACACCGGTGCTACTTCACAGAATAGTTTATTCTAAGCTCCTCTTTCATTGCAGCCAACAGCCTATTTAATGAGTTCACTGTAGTAACGATGACATTCTTTCTATAAGTCTGTTCAAGGTGCTCCTGCATACACTTTTGCAATAATTTTTTTTGCTAATAGATACGTAAATGAAGTCGTAATCTGGTACAGATCAATATTATCATCACCACAAAAGATATTCCTTTCATTCAGCAGTTTCATTTGGACTAGGACAAACAATACAGGAAACTAATGAGAGCATCAGAATGCAAAGACTCTGACAAGAAACCCATGGGGAATTTTCTGGGACATTTTAAACCTACTAGACGCTTACAGTCATCTGCCAGCAGTTATCACCGTGCAGCAGAGATGGAAGAAGCAGGCATGCCAATGAACGCCCCCAAGCACAGCCCTCAGCCACGGGCATCACCTTTGCTGGGCATTTCAGTGAGCCAGCTGCAGAGTATGGCCCTTCCTGTGAAGCATAGCACCTTTGACATAGGAAAACTGGCATGAGGGAACAAGGGGGAATTTTTAAATCAGCAGAGCAGCGTCCCACTCGTGAATCTTCACATATCCATCAGTGCACTCAGGAGATACTGCCAGTGGCAGGAGTGATATAAATTCCACAGAGGGGCAGATAAGGACAATTACTTCCTAGGCTTCCCAGCAAGATGTATCAGAAAACCTTCATGAAAACCCTTGCAGACTTTTGCTACGAAGTCTGAGACTGTTTATTTTCTTAGATATCAGCTCTGGATCCCAAATATTATGTTGCTCTAAGGAGGACTGTAATGAATTCATATGGAGCTAAGAGTATTTTTTCACAACCTTATGCGCCTGGTAAATACCCAATCATTCTTTCATGAAAGGGTCATCCCTTTCAAGCAATTACAAATGGAGGATGTTTCACCTATTAAAGTTTTGACAGCAGCTTCTGGGGTATGCACAGATCTGGCTTCAGTGTTAGGTCTGGATATGTCCTCATGAGGGATATCATAGTATTTCTTTTTTAATTTATTCTGTAGCAGACAATTTCTTGCAATATAAATATATTTTATAAAGAAGTTCCCACAAGGTAGAGTTGCCCAAGCATTGGAGATGTTGAAGGAGAGACTAGTTGATGTAGCTCTGTCTGTCACCCTGACATTTTGAAAATATATTGTACATAATTGTAAATGTGTTGGGGAACAGCAGAGTAACTGATTGATGTTGAGTCATTTCTTGTTGCCTCTTTAGGAGAGAAGGTAAAATATTTTCTTTTCTGTTGAGCCAAACTAGACTAAAACCAGGCCAATGATAGCAACACCATCTTGTGATTCCCAGTTAATATGCCCTGGCCTAGGGCAGTCATTTGTTGTAAACTTATATTTGTAGCACTAAAAAGTTAGAATACTATTTAAATGGTGTTCTTTCCAATATGTTAGATTTCAGGTTTCATTCAAAATAAAACAATCTGCATAAAGGCTGTGTAAACTCGAGACTCATTGTCTCAAGATAGAAAAAAAATGGGGAACCTCATTTTTGATCAGAAATCAAATGTCCTTTTTCTTCTAGGAAATATTTCAATTTTAAGTATTGCTTGCTCTGCAACCCTTACAGAAAATTTTGGTATTAGTGAGGAAGACAAATTACAGGACATCATTGCTATCAGAAGACAGAGGGTGAGAACAGATGGCAGACTCCTGGATGGGCTGACAAAGATCTGGACATCCTTTAGTTTTAAGCAGAGATGGGAACAAAACTTGCTCAGTACAATTTCAGCTCAAAACTCCTGACTGTGTGAAGAGCTGTTGAATATACCTTTGCCCCTGCAAATATTTACAATATTATTGATGTTGAATCAGTACAGTTTTTACCAGCCACTTTCAGATAGATTTAAATTTCAGAGCAAAAACAAATCCTTAAAAACTATAAACTTCTAACCGTAAGCTGAAGAAAAAGCAGAAAAATCTTGTTGCTGTCAAATCTCGTGTAAGAATTCTTCATGGGCAAGTTTGCAAGGAGTATACCATCTCTTGAAACAACCTGAAACAGATGCTGAACTACTTGAGGCTTAGTTCCTTGAGGCATTTTTTGTACTGTAATGTAGCACTACCAGATGTCACTACCTGGAAGGCCTTCAGCATCTATTGTACTTAACATAATGTGAAGATGACCAAACATTTTTCAAAGCTGGAGACTAAATACGGCAGAAAAGGTAATTCACCATTAGTTCAACATGGCATTCTCTACAGAATCACTAATATTTGGAGCCTGGACTCTACTACATATGTCACTGTTACAGCTAAAAAGTGGAACATGGCTTCACAATGCAATAGAAAGAAAATACTGGAGCACAGACCTCACTGGGAGAAGTGTTTAAGTGCTGAAGAGCTGCTAGCTCTAAGACTATTTCTCCTGCACTTATCCTGTAGTGTCATTACCTGATAACATTTTCACTCCCCTCTAGGAAGAGGGTGCAGGATCCTCCAGTGTGTTCCAAGTATGGTACATCTATACATGTTGTTTTCAAGGTACCTTTTGGTTTTTTTCTTGGCTGTGCTTCCCAATAATTGTGTTGAAAATGGCACTTTTCATTACATTCCTTTTTTGCAAAATTTTATCCTGCTCTTGTCCTCTTCATCCCACAGCTCCATTCCCTCATTCGCCACATATTTGTCATGCTCTTGTTAGCACCAGGATTTTTTTTCCTCCACCTTCTCTCCCAGCACTACTGCTCTTCACATCAACGCAAACACAGGATCCACTGCAACATTTGTTCCTCTTACCCTCCTAAACCTGGCCCTAACATACCCATCCTTTCCGCCTTTTCTTCCTTAACTTTCACATCTTCATTCCTAGCCTAATCCACATCTCTCACTTCCTTCTCTCTCACAGCTTCAGTTCCCCAAGTTACTGATTCTCACAGAGGTTTGGATGTCTTTTCAATGTTTCCATTACCAAGAGTCCTCTTATACATGTCACCCCGTGTATTAAGCAAGAATATAACAGGAGATCACAGGGATGTGAGACCCTATTGTAACACTTCTTGTTGTGGGCCAAACATTTCAGGTTACAGTGGTAGATGATAACAAGTGCAGCCTTTGTTTCCCCCATTCACACGACAACCAGTTCCAGCCATGGCCATAGTGCAAGACTACATTTTGGTGAGCTCTTCCCTCACCTCCAGAACCATGAAGTATTTGACTTTTCCTTTATATTGTTTCCACTGAGTTGCCAGTGGAATATATCCATTTCTATATCCATCTCTCCACTATCTGCCTTACTACAGAGTTCAGTCTTTCATTCAACCGTGATCTAATCTCTTTCACTATCAGCCATCAATATTCTATAACTTGGCCTTTCAGTGAACATTAGTTTGTCAGCATCAGTAAACTAAATTCATCCTCTCTGTTTCCTGCTTTTCCTTCCATCATGTAGGTTTGTTTTTCTCCATATTTTACACTCCCTCACTTGTTTCTTTTTCCACTAATGCCCAGTAATGCTAATGTCAGATCTTGTATTTAGTTCTTCCAGTCCTGCATGGTTTTGACAAAATATTTCTGACAGAACTCTTGTGATCCTATCTAATTTTTCCAATGTTAATTTGTTCTTTCCTTCTTGGCTTATCTTCCCTCCTAAACCATGCTCTAACTCTAAGATAATCAGTCCTAGGCCTGCCATCCCACCAAACTTCTCAGCATTCCTGATTCATTCCTCAAACCATCATTCTTCTGACTCCCACTTCTTCCTGTCCTCATAAGAGCCTACCAGCTTCCTCCGAGAGAAAAAGCCAAAACACGTCATGACTCTCACTCAGCATTGTCTTTCAAAGTTGACTTCTATACGCACTGGAATAAAGCTGGTTTAGGAGTTGATGCATTGGGGTTTTTGACAAAAAATTGAAGTATAGATAGCTGTAACAGCTCAAATTGTTAGTAACCTTCATGTCCAGGTTCTGAAACTTACTCATGTGATCTACATTAAGCCCACTAACACATGATGGATTTTAATGCAAATTCTTAATCATGATGGTTTCTAGAAGTTTCTGCAGAAATTTTGCCAGGCCACCCAAAACTGATAAATGGAAACAGAAAATAATCAGACTGTAACAAACTTTGGGGTACGCTGGTTTAGGGTCCACTCTGAAAAGACCTAACGTTAAAAGATATTCTAAGTGCCAATTGTTTGCCAAGGTAGTCCTTAATGGTACATTAAGAGAGCATATTTGCATTTAATTTTCTGTATTTCATTTTCTATTCGGACTAGGGCTGCAACATATTTGTTTGCGGAATAATATAAATTGCCTTAGAATTATGTTATTTACACAATTCAATTAGATTTCAAATTCATGGTTTTTTTAAATGGATAAGGACAGACAGTGATTTTCTTCTCTTTTTTCTCCTGCTCTTTGCTGAATGGGAGCAGCTTTTTCTTTATCTTTCAGGTTGAGCTTACAGAGTACTGGCCTGCTGAATTCCCCCGGATCTGTTGAGGCTTCAGAACAGCAAGGTTTCTTTCATGGACCAAATTTCAGTATTTAAAAGAACAGCAAAAAACTGGCATTTCCTGAGAAAAATTCCCTTCCTGGAATTTTATCTCCAATCAAATTTTTATTTCAAGTAAGGGTGCATCATGGAATTATGTTTCATTATACCAATCAATTTTTTGAAAAGGATTCCAAAAGCAGCACTGGATCCTCTTCTATCATCTTTATACAAATCAGAAAGAAAAAGGGGAAGAGGCACAAAATAAAGTTTCAGTATTCTAAAGTCTTATTCAAGAAAATAGATGTTCCGTTTATTTCTCTCCTTATTAACTGAAAGATCAGGTATTAGGTGTATTCATATGCCATCTATTCTAATTGATTTTATTTTCAGTTAAAAAAAGCAGTGGAAGAATAGGCTTTCTTTCTAGAGCCAATCTCATTAGGAGAGTATGTCAGATTTTGCAAGTAATGTTAACTGCGCAAAACTCAAGCACAATGCACGATTGCAGGGCCTCAGAGGAAGCCCACTGACAACAGAAAACAATAAGTTATCTAGGGTAAGAACCCTAGGAGTTTTTCTTTGCTAGAACGGAGGCTGAGGCTTGTAATATGACCTCTTTCCCATAAAAAACAGTAGAGCGTCTGGCTTTGTATCTCCTGCATCCCACTGCAATTCTGCATTGGTCACTTCCTGTAAACTTATTTTTCCCTAACCATACGAAAAAATCCTCCCAAATCAAATCCATGGAAGGCTCAGAACTGAGATTTAGTAATATGTACAGCAGAAATCAGGTTTAATATTAGAGAAGCACATACCGCCTTAACTATAGCAATGTTTTAATAAATGACACTTCTAAAATACAGCAACTGAATTCTACCGGTGTTATTAGTAAGCCGTCTTCTGCACTGAAGGAATGAACAAGGACAGTATTGGTACTTATAATTCAGAGCTGGCTTGTATGAAAAGACGTGTGGCATCAGGAAAATGTAATTAATTTGGTGGTGTAAGCCTTCATAAATTATCAAGTATTCCCAATAGCAGTCCCGCAAAACTTACAGAGAACATGAGCTGCCTTTAAATCACTCAGGTTTTTTGCTACTAGAATTCTTTTAAGGTGGTTAGACACTGATACAGTATTAAAAATGCCCAAACTAGTGCAAGGGCTGACATACAGGGCCACCTTTAATTAAGACCATAATGTTCCTTTGGGCCATACATAAGACAGTAATATGTGTCCAGAGGCTGTCACTCTCTTCTCTAATGGACTACAGCACACAAAAATTAATTATAGGGGAAAGGTTGCTGCTCCAACTGGGACTGGAATCTCAAGATTCGAAGGCAAGTGTTTTTCTGTTGATCAAAATGAGCAGCTCCTTTTGCAATAGCTCGTACAGTTTCTGTCACACAGCACTTAACCCTCACTTCTAGCATTAAAATCAGCAAATTTGTTGCCTGAGGGGACATGTTTATATTTTTATTCACTCATCCATTTGTTCATTGTGATGCCATCACATAAGATTCCCAGCACAATATTTCCTGTCAAATATGGGGAAAAAATTTGATTTGAAGAATTCAATTGAAAACATCAGATTGGCTCCTAACTAGACGATTCTTGTAAATCTATGTCGATAGAAACAGAAAACAGCTAAACAAAGATTTCAAAACATTTTTCACTGCTATTTGTTTACGTTTTTAAATAAATTAAATTAGAATATTATAATGCTTTTTGTATTTGCTTTCAGCATGTATTCAATGCTAAATAATTTTACAGATGGGGTTGCTTGCAGACAGGGTAGATTTTAAGAAAAAATATTTTTAAAATATTAGTTGAAACAAGATTTCAAATAATGGTTACTATTGTCTATTGTCCAAGACTCTAGTAACCTTGTGGATCTCTGAATCAGAGAAAGCAGTGTTCTGGGAAACAAAGAAAAACAGTCCCTGTCCCCATGAAGAAACCTGGATGGTAAATTCCAATTATTCATGTTTTTCAAAGAATCTTCTTGTGAACTTATCACATAGATTTCATAACTTACCATCAATATCACTGAAATAATCTGCTGGGTTGAAGCATAACTGCATAGTGTTGACACCATGTGTTCCTTCATACCAGAGGAAAGAGAGAGAGGTGAGCACATGTTACAGCAAATATTTAAGATGAAATAAGGGCTTAGGAAAAGAGAAGAAAAAGACATACACTACCCTGAAGAAAAATTGCTGACTAAAAAGAGGAGAAAACAATGATGATCTTGACATGGGATGGCCCATGTGATTTTTCAACAGATGATCATCAAAATGCAGAGCTGCGCTGCCAGAACGTATCTGCAAGCCCCCTCCTTCAGCCTCAGGATACAAGCAGCTCCCATGAACCACAGGGGAAATCTCTCAAGCAGCAGTGTTCCTTATTTCAGTAACACCTGAGATGATTAAACGAACAAAGAAACTCAGCTGTAAATGTGCAGCAAGGTTAAAGTCTGCATTCTGAATTGTATTAGGAGGAATGAAATAAAAATGGAATCAGTGCTCATAAGGATAATGTAAATCAGATGCAAATAAGCTTCCACTTTATTTGTCTTTTCTTTGTTTCTTTCTAATGGTGGCATAGTTAATTGATCAGATGCTCAACAGCTATTTTAAAACTCAATGCCTTTGTTATTCCAGGAGATTTCCTGGGGAATAGAGGCATAGCAAGTTCTTATTCCCATGAATAAAATGAATGTGTCTTTGCCTGTGAATGACTTCAAAATGCAAGCCAGAATCAAATATATGGGTATGAAAGGACAAAAATACTATTCTTGACAAAAAAAAAAAGAAAAAAAAAAATCACAGCATTTCTCTATTTGGGCCTTCTTCACAAAAGCAGAGCTCTTTGCTTGTTACTTCCATCTCGCACAAACATATATGTGTCAGATAATATGTGTACCACTGATCCATGTACCGCGTATTCTCATTTTCTCTGACCAAAGTGCCTGAAGTAGCTGTCCTAATCATTACCTTTTAAAGAACAATGAACATGGTATGCTAGCAGTGTTTGTCCTGAGGATCTTAAGGGTGGAGGTTTCAGGTTTGGTTCTGTCATCATATTTCCTTCATTTCCAAAATTAACCCCTCTTTTGTTTGTCTAAAAAGCAATATGCAACAACAGAAGAAACTAGCACTCAGAAAGATCGCTGTACTCATTTCTGTTCTCCTTTTCAATGTCTGAGTGTCTAACAAAACTATGTAGCCAGTCCTTCAAGTCCCTCATGGCTCTTGACCCACAATATAGGCAAACACAACTGTGCAGCAAACATTGCACCTCTGTCTCAAAATTCACTTTTTATTCTTGGTATTAAAACTTTCTTAATCAAGTGTAATCTGCTTTAGGACAACACAAAATCAGGCTTAAAGGCTACATGGCGATTTTTTACATTCAACAGTTTGAGGCCAACATACAAATGCTTTAAGAATGCCTTGAAAACCTCTCATGGAGCTTGTGGGATCAATATCAACAACCAGCAGGAAAGATGTTTGGATTAAGACAATTGGAAGCAAAACAGTTATGATACTGCTTTAGTCCTTGAAGCAAAGTATACAGCCAAGCTGAAAGCCAGGAGAGAGAACAGGAACCTCAAAGAAGTTAAAAGGAACTTCTCTTTCCTTTTACAACTACTTTTACTTTACATTCCCTTTATTCTTTACTCAACAGAAGTTCATACATTTGGGTGTTCTGGTACTGTGAAACGTACAATGGCAGCCTCGTATGCAGAACTTGTCGTTGTCAGCTATAAACGCAATTAAGTACTGAACTAGATAAACTATCTCAGATAAGCAGTAAGATCCATCAGTCTGCAGTATTCATGGCTTCGTAGTAGGTTGAGTCAGAAAAAAGGCTCGCAGACTTCTACGTATCAGATCTTTTGGGATTTGTATCATCATCTGTCTATCCCTGATGAGGGAACAAGATAACAAATGGAGAGGACTGCTGGTATATTTTATTAGTTTCCCATGTAGAATCATAGAATCATTTAGGTTATAAAGGACCTTTAAGATAAAGTTCAACTCTTAACCTAGCACTGCTAAGCCACCCCCAAGCCATGGCTCTAAGCACCACATCTACACATCTTTTAAATACCTACAGGGATGGTGACTGTGTACAAATACACCTTAAAATTACTTTGTTCCTAGCTCTGAATAGCTGAATATCCTGCTTCAGTTAATTTTTGCTTAATGGATTGCTCAAAGGATGACTGCAGCCTTTTTGTATTAGCCCTCATATGGGAGGATAGCAAGGAAAAAATGTGAGCTGAAACACCAAGGAGTGTGTGCAACAGCAGCCCAGGTGGCTGGCAGCAGGGAGGCAGTCCTGCTGGCCAGGCCTTAAAGACAACGCAAGTCTGAACAGCTTGGTGAGAAGCAGGAATGAGACTACTCAACCTGACTGGTAGGGGAATGCCAGGACCAGCAAAGCAGCAAACAGGCAGCTCCTTCTGCTGGGATATCCTCCACACAGAATCTCTTTCCTTTATGCTGCAGGCCTGTCCCTCTATATTTCCAAAACTTTTGCATTACCTGATCCTCTCAGATTATTCCTTCAGACTTTTTTCAGTTTTAATGTTCTAATTCAGATGAACAGCAAGGACAAAAGGCCCCTTTCAAAACTAAAAAGTTTGCCGTGAGATTTAATCCAGGCAGCCTGGGCTGCTGTAGATAGTGATGTGGGAGTGGAAGAGGGATCTACCACCCATTATCACTAACATCCTATTTCTTTGTCATTATCTCTTAATTATCTTGTCTTGTTTATTTAAACAACAAGGCAATTAAGAGACATTGTCAATGGAACAGAACCCTGGCACAGGCGAATGGTCTCTGCTGTGAGATAAATGCCAAGATACTTTACAGGCAGCGGCATAACATGAGACTGTTTATTTCCCAAGCATTGGGCAGTGATTGCTGGAAAATATGTACCATTGCTACTGCAGGATGCCTTAAAATTCTCGTCATAGTCATTAATCCTCTACTGCTGGGAAGTTCCTTGGTACCTTCTTGAGATGTGAGTGTATGTTAGGAATATACCTGAAATACTATGCTGGAGTTTGCCATTACTGAAAGGATGCTGTAAATACTGAATGATACAAACCAGAAAGAGCTCAGAGAATGACAACCGGAATTAACAGTGGACTCATGGGAAGTAGCTAAATACAATTTCAAGATAAGATTACTTAGGGAACAGACAGGATGGAGTAAAGACACTGTCCTATCTTGTCAGACCAACAGTCTGTCTAATCCAGGGGCTGTACTCTGGCAGCAGCCAACAGCAAGTTGTTCAAAGTGAATAACATCTTTACACCAGATAATGACAGAACAGTATGTCTGTAGGAAAATCTTACACCTAACATATAGAATTGGCAGTGTTTTCCACCCTGAATTAGGAAGAAGGATTTATCATTTCACTGTTTATTCTAATGTAATCCTGTTAACCACACAGAATCATAGATTGATTTGGGATGGAAGGGACCTTAAAGATCTTCTAGTTCCAACTCCCCTGCCATGGGCAGGGACACCTCACATTGGATCTGTTTACTCCAAGTCCTGTCTAAACTGGCCTTGAACACCTCCAGGGTTGGGCTTTTATGATTTCTCTGGGCAACCAGTTCCAGTGCCTCACCACCCTCAGTAAAAAAATTTCTTTTTAATATCTAATCTAAATCTCCCTTCTTTTAGCTTAAAATCATTACCCTTTGTCTTGTCACTACACTCCTTGATAAAGAGTCCCTCCTCAGCTTTTCTGTAGACCCCTTTAAGTACTGGAAGGCTGCTATAAGGTGTCCCCAGAGTCTTCTCTTCTCCAGGTTGAATGATCCCAAGTCTCTCAGCCTGTCCTTATAGGGGAGGTGTTCCAGCCCTCTGATTCCCTTTCTTGCCCTCCTCTGGACTTGCTCTAACTGGTCTATGTCCTTCCTGTGCTGAGGACTCCAGAACTGAATGCAGTACTCCAGGTGAGGTCTCCTGGGAGCAGAGTAGAGAGGCAGAATCACCTTCCTTGACCAGCTGGCCATGCTAGTTTTGATGCAGCCCAGGATACAGTCAGCTTTCTGGGCTGCAAGTGCACATTGCCAGCTCCTATTGAGTTTCTCATCCAATAACACCCCCAAGTCCTTCTCTTCAGGGCTACTCTCAATGCATTCTCTGCCCAGCCTGTAATTGTGCTTGGGATTGCCCCAATCCAGGTGAAGGACTTTGCACTTGGCCTTGTTGAATTTCATGAGGCCCACTTCCCAAGTCTGTAAAGGTCCCTGTGGATGGCATTCCTCCTTTCCAGCACATTGAACACATTACACAGCTTGGTGTCATCAGCGAACTTGCTGAGGGTACCCTCAATCCCACCGTCCATGTTTCCAACAAAGATATTGGACAACACAGGTCCCAATACCGACCCCTGAGGAACGCCACTCTTCACCAGTCTCCACTTGGACATTGAGCTCTTGACCACAACTGTTTTGAGTGTGACCATCCAGCCAATTCCTTATGCACCAAGTGATCTATCTGTCAAATCCTTGTATCTCCAGTTTGGAAACAAGAATGACAAAAATGCACAGCTTACATTTTTTTTTACTATGTTTCTTTTGTCTGGCTTTGCCTCAAATGAGAGTGGAAATCTGCACTTACTAGCTATGGAAAGAGAACCAAAAAGCTTTGTTAAGTGTAGACCTGTCGTGGTAGGTAAGCCAGTAGAGTGAAGCTACTTTGAATGGGCTGGTGGGAAGTAAGGGGTAGGTCTGAGGTGTGAGGGACTTTGGGACAGAAGCAGCTGGAAGCTTGTGGGACACACATCCCACACCGAGTATTTCAGACACGTAGGTGATGATTATCTTCCACTCTTGCACCGGCCTAACTGTCTGCTGTGCTGAAAAAAATGTGGTCCTCCGGGACAGAAGCAGCTGGAAGCTTGTGGGACACACATCTCACACCGAGTATTTCAGACACGTAGGTGAAGATTATCTTCCACTCTTGCACCAGCCTAACTGTCTGCTGTGCTGATAAAAATGAGGTCCTGCTAGGAAGAAGTTTTCCTAGCGTCATGGCATGCATATTTTGACAAAGATTGACCAATCTGACCTTTTCCATTTGTTCTTAATGTTACAAAGCTCAGGTTCAGCTTTATCTTCATTTCTGTATGCCCATATTTATACAACAGTAATAATAGTAAGCTGCTGTGCAGGAGAGTACTTATAATTAATATTTTTTAAATATATTAATAGTTTTAGGTGCTTACTTATTCCTTGTTGCTCTCCAGGGCAAATGGTCCACCTCTGGCAGAAACACAACACTTATGATCCCAGTTTTGCGCCTAGAAAATGTAATTGCAGAAATTTTTTCAACTTTAGAGTGGAAGCATAGGACAAGAAATGGGCTAAAGGGGTGGAAAGCACTGGGAGCTATCTATCAAGAGGCATAGTTTGTTTTTTAATGTTGTTATGATATTCTACATGTAGGTGTTGTACATTTTCCTTTTTTTGCATGACCTTTTCTCAGTGATTCCAAACACTGGGGAAATACCGACTGATGTTTACGTTGCATAGATTATTATGACAAACACCACCATGATTTCTTCTCCCTACTCTGTCAGACAAGCAAGCTCAATCACTTACCTAAAGATCATGTCTAACTCCAATTATCATTACTTATTAAATCAAGTTTGACATAGAAAAATAATTAAATGCTTAAATCAAGGCATTCTACTTCGTCACACACTTGGGTCTGCTGGCAAGTCTATGGAACAGTTGTTAATATTGAAAATGAGATGAAAGATATTCTAAATTTATCTCCCCACCATTGCCATTCAGCATAATAATGGACGTTTGACAATAACACATTGTTGTTGAGCCAGTAAGAATCATTTCTGAAATGAAATGAAATGAGTACACACCTTCAAAGTAGTCTCATAGAAATCTGGAATCATTCAGGGTGGAATAGATAAATGTTCACTCACCTGGGAACTGTATTTTGCTTGCCTTATGGCTTAAATAACAATGGACACTTTTCAAATGAATATAAAAATCATACTTAAAGGACTTCAAATGGAAAGTATATATGTATTTTCCAGCATCTATATATAAATTAATATGTACCATCTGTGTTACATCTGGTGATATTAAAGTGTTGTCTCATGAGCAGAATAGGTGTGAGAACCATGAAGAAAAGCTGAGCAGTTCTGGCTCTTAAACTGCAAAGGAGACAAGATTCATAGATAGCCCCAAAAGTACACTGCCCTTGTCCTTTCACAGCTGCTGCTTTTAAATCCCTGTTTCCCTTCTTTTCTGCCCTATTCTTGCTTACATATTTTCACATTTTTTTTCCCAAGGCCTACTTGCAGCATCTCCATGATTCAGGCTGCCATTTTCTCTGTGTCCTGGGTTAAGCTTTTGCAGTAGGTCTTCATTCAGGGCGCCAGTCACCCTGTAAGTGAAACCCATTGGTCTCCCACTTTCTCTGGTGCTCCCACATGAACCTCATCCTATTCTCACCATTCTTTAAAAAGTCTGCTGGGAAAAGCATACACCTTTGGTTGCTTTGTTTGTCTCCAGTCTCTCAGTAAATCTTTCTAGTGGCTTGCCTTTCTGTATTGCATCCTTTGCCATTATTTTAAAGACCGTTACACATCTGGACATTTCTTCACTCTTATCTTCCTCCCTTTCCTTGAATTATCCGTCTCTCCCAAATCGTATGTGTAAGTGCTTCATTTCTTTCCCTGGTTGACATGGACCCCTAATCATGCGGGCTCCTAGGCATCCTAACGAGCATGTGTTTGGCATTTAAGGTTGTCTCTTAAAGCACCCTCAGAGGACAACTCCTCTGAGCTAGTAAGAGCTGATCGTTGACACGTAAACATGGATTTGGGTACTGATGCTGTCATTGTAAGAGGATTTTCTTTTCATCATTTGCTTTCCTTCCCACCACCAGCAAGGGCTTATTGTCAGTATTTTTCATTTTCCACTAAATTTGGAAGCTAAGCCCTGTAGTATCATTGAGGCATTTCTGACCATGCAAGACAAATTGGAATAATTGACTCCACTGGCAATTAGGTGAGAATTGACAAAAGGAATGTGTTGCACATGAAGGACAATGTCTATCATAGCCCATTGCTTCCTCTCCTTTCTCTTTTTCAAAATGGCAAACTTTCACTTCATGAACTAATTAATGTCTGAAATAAGTGTCCTCTTTGCAAGTATGTACAGGCTGACAACTTCTAGCAACATCACACTGAAGTTGTCTGGCACCTCATCATGCCAAGACATCTCCAGGTACTTTACAAAAATCAGTACTATGGATTCAACACATGGTCTATAGTTCCAAACTAAGGACTGAAGATAAAGAAAGACTGAAGATAAAACAAACCAAATCTTCATTACTGATTTTAAGAGTGGTCTACATATGATCTAGGATAAGATTAGGAAATAAGCACTGTCTATGGCATAGAAAGTGCAAGATGGAAACTTGGAAAGATGAAAGGACTACGTCATATTTTGCTCTGTAGCTCAGATTCTGAGGGCTGGCAGGGTGCACCACCTCTCAGAAGTCAGTTCTACATTTGAAAGAGGAAAATTATCATCCTTAAAAGTTACTAATTGTTCCTTTCAAACAGAGTCAAGAGAAGTGTTAATTTGATAACACTGATCTTTCTGTGAAGCAAGGGAATAGATTAAATGGCCTTTCCTGCTCTTTTTCAGACCTATTTTCTTTTCCTCTGTGGGCTATAGATACTGTGAGTATGGCCTTTGCCTTGTGCTACAGACAAAACCACCCAGTTCAGGAACACTCACATTTCAAAGAAAGTGCCTCTAAGACTTTATGCAGAAGTCAAACTTCAGCCACCCTGTGTTGAACACAGTACAGGAGCAGATGCCAGACTTCTGATTTATAGCATGTGAAAATCAAGTACCTCAGGACAAGTACTCATACAAGCAAAGGAGAAAATCATACTGGTAGTCATCTGAATTGATTAGTCACGTTGTGTATGTAAACAAAAAGTACGTCTGTTCCTCTGCCTTTTCATATAGGGTATGTTCATCTGTAGGATCTGCTCTCACTCACAGATCTGTAGGTTCCATGCGTAAGAGTGTCAACATCAGAAAAATGTGCATAGAACTCTTCTTTTAACTCTGACTAACCAAACACTAAGTTACACAGAGTCTGGCATGTGTTTCTCCCTTAGCAATGCATGAAGCGCCATCTCAGGCCTTATGCTTTCACAAGATGTTGATGTTTGGGAGATCCTGTTTGCTCAGAACCTTCCTCAGGTCTTTCTTGGGGATAACACTTTACTTGAATAGAGGAACTGTTTAGTTTTAACAAATTAAGGTATTATGTCCTTTTATTTGCTTGATTAAGCAAAGGAACACTAACATTTTAGCCTTTTTTCAGACTGCCATCAATTACCTTAAATTATGTCAAAAAAACAGGTATCTGCAAAAGGCATTATACAAACAAGATAAACAACAGCACAAATTTCTTCCCAACATACCTAAATGAATCAGGTAGAAGGAAGGAGAGTTTCTCTCCTTATATACAAGAAACTGAGGCTTATGATTAAGCAAAAGGCACACTGCTATTGTGGACCAAGGACCGGCCAAGATGTTTCTGCTGGGGATCCTCAGCCTGGAGGTAGTCACTTCTTTTCAGGCAAGGCAAGCTGTCCCGATTTTGGGCTCCTTGCAGCAGGGAGGGATGGAGTGAAAGGTGTCTCTTTCACTTGGATGAAATATGGTAGAGGTGGAAGGGTAACATTTTTTAAAATTTTTTATTTTACTTTAAATGAAGCGTTAAAAAATCTGCCAGGCAGAATATTTTTTCAGCTTTCTTTCCTAACCCTAGAGTGGCTGTAAAACCTCAGCAGTTAAAAATGTTTTCTCTGGCTCTGAGTCTAATGCATCCATAAAAATTACATTTTAAATAAAGAAAACATGGTTCGTTCCAGCTCCAGAATGACTCTAAGACGTTACATATTTTCTTAAAATGCATTTAATTCCCTATTTATAAAACTTTCAATGCACTGTGACTGAATAATTTGTTGAAAACTCTGTATATCTTCTAATCTCCAATTTATCAACTTTAAACCAGCATTTTGGGATCTGGTAAAGGAAAAGTCTTAGATTAAAAATCTGTCATTTTTTCCCCTCAAGACCACATTTAGTTCATGGCCTCTCTGGGGTTGTCCAGGGCTGGATTTCGTGTTCTGTGAGTAGCAGAGCTCCCTTTGTTTTTGTGTCAAGTCCAGATATTTCTCAGACAACCTGAGACTTTTGAGATCTCAATACTAAGAGAAATGTCACAGAACACTTCTGTCTCTTTGACTTGAAGCCGTGATTGCCCCTCTCTCAGCAGAACAGCCTCATGAGATGTGTGGGTCCTTCAGAAAGGAATGGGAAGGGAAATGGACTGTGAGATTTCCACCCTCTTTTCCAAGCTCCAGTATGAGATCCTTCTTCTTTCTTGAGCAAGTGATTTAGCACTTTTCTTTTCATTTCCTCCTCTGCAGAATGGAAAAACTCATTTTTACTGGCCTTAAGGCATATTGTGCAGAGAGATCAATTCATGCGATTTAAGCAGACAGCATTTTGCAAATGCCTGTTTTAATGGAGTGGTTCTGGGAGTGGTGACAGGACAGGGCAGGATTGTGGATGCTCAGACTGTCCGTGAGGACAGGCTGCAGCTGCAGGGCTCAAAACCTTCAGAGCAGTGTGCAGAAGCTGTACCCTCTCTCACTGATGATTCCTGAGCTTTATTGTGACCCACTGGTGGCAGAGGACAAAATCAAAGTTATGAATGATAGGGTAAGAGCCCTCTCCAAGGATGAATGTAATTGTATGAAGCTGTTCTCTGCTTTCCTCACTGTTCTTAACTGTTATAAGAAGTCCCAACAACCTGTGTGCCTCTGACTTCTTCCCTGAAAGCCTACATGCAGTCTGGCTTATTTTTCCCTTGTTCCCTCACCTCGTGCTTGCCAAGATGCTCTACTGCAAAATTGCCCTGTAACCCACCACAGGCACTTTGGGTCTTGACTATTGTTCAGGTTTAAGGATGACCAAATAATTGTCATCCCACTCTCTATTCCTTGGATCAAACACATGCCGACCAGCACAGGCTTTGGTATGTATCAAGGTCACATGGGTCTCTGAAACATAAATATGGGGAGGGAGAAATGTAAAAGCTGCCAAAAAAAAAAAAAAAAAGTAAAAGAGTAACTTTGTTTAGATCTATTTATGTTCACCCATCTCCCTTCCACTAACGTTGGCTGGGAGTAATTTTTCTTCCCTGAAGTGCATGTTCATGGATTTCCAGCTCCAACTACCTTCCCAACTCTTGCTGTTGCCATAAGACAGTACAAGCTGGAGGATAAAAGCTGCTGCCTTACCAGAAGTAACTCCCTTACTGGCTCCCGTGAGCTCAGAGTACAGCAAAACTGCACCCAGTGAGTCTCTGCCTCTCCCAGGAGCAAGACACCAGGCACATAGGGCCAGGAATGTCCTGCCTTCACAGACAGACTTGCTGCCCACCATTCACTGAGCTCAGACAGTGTCCTGCCTCTCATCAGAACTCTTCTGGGGACTCCTGGGATGGTCTACACTTGTCTGAAAAATCTCTTAATAAGCTATTTTAATTATTAAAAAAAAAAAAAAAATCTGCCAGCAAGAGCAAGTGGACTGCAGTAATCCACACTTAAAATACAGTGAAAGGTCCTCCTCCTTTCTTTCTCATATAAAATTATTTTAATTCAATGCCTAGAATAGCCTCCTGTCCTCTTTTAAGATTCTCAGTTCTGTGTAGTACTAAGTGACATAAACATGGTTATGAAGAATCTGTTTATATTGGAAGTCTAAGGGAATAAACAATACTTTCACAGGGCTACTAAAAGAAATACCGTGGTCATCTCTATCTGAAGCTAAAGAGCATTGACGTCAGGGACCGACCTGTTGCCTGCGAGATCTCAACAATCCCCTGCTGCCATGAGGCAGGGGGGCTGTGATGTGAACACAACTAACAGCAGTACCAAATTTTGCCACTGAGAATTAATTGTCTTCTGTTACATTGATTTAATGAATTGTTTGGGGGGGACATTTGGCTTCCTTGCCTGAGATGGGTGAAAGGGTAGTCTGCCTTCAAATATTCCTATTGTTATTGCTTGCTGCTGTGGCCCCACCCTTTTTCATGGTTGATCCACACTGTTTCATGTTCCCTTCCAAACACCTTTATGCACAATTTCCTCCTGTGTTCCTCACATTTGCAATAAACTGTGGGCTACAGATTCAACCAGAGGCTCGTCCTCAGCTTTCATGTTCTTTGCTAAGCTCTTTTCTCATCTAAGAAGACCCAACCACAGCACACAGGAAGGACAGACACCGACCAGGGCAGAGTGACTCCACTGTCTCCTGCCTTACTACACAAAATCAATGTCTCTCTAGGAAACTGGGACCTTATTTTTACTAAATTGCCCATGAAAGCATTTCCACTAGAGGTGGTTTGGTATATTATAACTAAGTGCATGGAACAGAGTGAGCTTTTATTTACCCAGGGAAGTCTGGATCAGATAGAACATCTGGTTTTCATCGAAATCCTCAATTTTATAAAAAAAAAAACCAAAAAAAAAACCAAAACCAAACCCCGTCCAGCTGGGTTAACAGAGACTCAAGAAAGGCAGGTGGCTGACATGTGATTGCAAGTGAATTGAAACAAAACCAAAACATGAGCATCCTCAGAAGTTTCAGTTCAAATCACGCCTGGAGAACATTTTGGGGTCCAATTTGCAGACCTGAATAAGTTAAAAGACTGCTTATAGATGCTGAGTGCATAGAGAATTATGTTGTGTTCCTCTGAAATGTTTTTGTTTTCTTTCCATTCATTATAAATCTCGTTATCATGTGGGTCAACCTAACCATTGCACACGTTTGGAAAAATGCATGAGCTGAAGCATTTTGCAGTGGATAACAGTATGACACTCAGCTTTCTAGGAGTCACAGCACAGCTGTACTGCATAGACCAACTGCTTCTTGTTCAGAGGGGCAGGCACAGGATAACCGACTTCGCTGTCAGTACTAGGAAAGAGTTTTCAGAGGGAAAAAAATTGGTTAGACTTATGCCTGGCTGAAAGATTTGTTCTGAAAGCAATCACGATATGCGGCATCCGCTGTTACTGCCTCAAGAAACAGTTTGTGATGGAAAGAGAAACTTTTTCTTGGTCTGTTGATGCTCACCATTGTTTCCAGCAATGAGCATCACCTTTCAGTCCCCAGGATCCCAGGAGAACAAAGTAATTTCTAACAAAGTTAGACCTTCTTTGCAGTGTGGGAGGTGTGCCCTGAGCACTACAGCAATCTGTTCTATCTTTCACATTTGGACCAGGAAACATTTCTTAAGGAAACAGGAAAAAATGTTTGGGCTGTCTGAGTCTGTTGCTTTTCTCAGACACCAGGAGGTGCATTGAAACGTTTTTTTTTTGCACTTTCTACTCAGTAGTCTTATGTCTGGGCACAGTGCTTATGTGAGAAATAATATGAAAATGTGCCCTGTTTGTCTATGGGCATATGTGTGAGTTTTGCTGTCTGTGTTGGGCTGCTATGTTACCCTAGGAGCTATAACTGCCTTGCCCTGAGACTGTGAGTCAGGACCAGGTAGTATCAATCCATGAACACCAAACTGATATTTAAGTTAATATTTTTCAGATCAGCTAAAGATTCTATGAAAGATTCAAAGAAAGAACTTAGGCCCCTTGATCCTCAGTCTCTGCTCTAATAAAGGAGTGGTTAACATTACAGTTTATTATTACTTTCAATTTCAACTCCCATAAGAAGCTAGAGGAGCTGCAGTATTAGTCAGAATCCTATTTTCTGCCTGTCAGTTAAGCAAATGAAGTCCCAAGACAGTCTGACTCACCTTTATATATAAAAGAAAATTCTTTCTTCTAACAGACACCTGTGTCTTTCTTAAAACGTGTCTTTATTCTGAAAAGCAACTGTCAAAGAAATGCATCCTTTCATTCACTTGATCTATTCCCTGTCTGTATTTTTATCCAATGTATTTAGTACTAAAATAAATTCTTACATTTTTTTTTCTTTCATCTCTTAGTGTTGATAAAGGTATGAGTGAAAAAGCTGATTTCTATACTGGCTCCTGTATCACCAAAAGATTTGTTAAATGCTTTTCGATTTCAGGACCAAATGCTGTCTCCTCAGCTACTGCTTTGCAAACTCAGAGGATAATTTATTTGCAAAGTTTAATTGTGAGCAGAATTTGATGTAATGAAGTTTTAATGGCAAAGCTGTACAAGCCAGAAAATGCACAGCTTGACTTTCAGATCCCAAGCTGATTCTGCAAGTGGAGATGCTTCTAAACTGAGAAAATGTCATTCAAGTCACTCAGGCACAATAAATGTGAATCCCTCACCACCCTTTTTATAGTCAATAACATGCTCATATGAACACTAATGCAGGACTAAGATGCTGACGGCTACTTCTGCATAACCAGGATAGTAGTTAACAACAAGACTCAAAGAAGAATCGTGTAAATCTGTCAAGCTCAATACACAAATGGCCAAATATGTTTTCTTCAGAGCAGAACAACTTTGGTACACCAGAAGTGTCTTATCTTTCCACTTTACCAGTAGTTTATCTAAAGAAAAACTTAGAAATCTTATCTTCTCTTGGATTGTCATAGCTGCAGCAACACTTCCACTCTTTCTCTCAAGGACTCCTCTGGAAAAGTTCTAATAAAGCCTCAGAAGGTGATGGCCATAAAAATCCTTGATTTGGTGTGCAGGACAGTGAATTGTGCCAGACAACTTGGAGTTTGATATTGAATGGCTGTTCCAGGTGACAATAATACATATCGTAAGGTTCCTAGGGAAAAAATGACAAAACAATGAATTTCTGCCAGGTAAGAGTGCCTGACAACCTTCCCAATTCCTCATTCACTTTACAGGTGTGCTATGAAGTCCATTTTCATAGGAAATATGTATTTAGAGTCTGTTCACTCATCTTTCCTGCCTTGAGTTCCTCTTCCAGCCAGCTGACACAGTTACTGTTTACAAAGGCACTTACTTAGTATCTTGAGTCTCAGCCTCTGGGAATACTTCCAGGTGAAGCCAAGCTGGTTAAATAGCCATCCAAACAGTGTCAAAGATGAGAGGTGAGGAGGTAAGGCAGACTTTGAAAACTGGGTATCTCTAATCTATGGCCAGAACATGCTGTTCTGTAATTCTTTGTTGGTCAGCAACATCGCGCTATTGCCAAGGACAAGTTAATCCCTGCTGTAGTTTTGTAATTGTTTGTATGTTGTGAGCTGAATATCAAAGGGCACTTCAGGCAGGTGCTTTATAATATTATATTTATACCTAAACAAACACATTAAATAAAATTAATTAAAGGACAGCTCTGCTGTCCTACTAAATTATGCCATTTTATTTATTGTCCTTCTATAAATTCAGAAAGATTCTTCGAAAGCATCCCACGGCAGCTCAATTCAGCTGTCACGTAGGCAGTTGTAACTTGCCCTATTTTTGCATAATTAGTTTCCCCTTATATTTTCGTTTATTTGACCAAATGCACCAGTGTTACTGTAATGCTAACTTATGTACTTCTTTCAATATACATATGTAGTTCTTGGCTTGTTTGTCAGTAATTCCAACGGAGTAGAAGACAATGTGACCCCTGTACTTCAAAGTGCTCTGTGAGGTTTTAGCCACTCATCACTCATTAAATTCAATGATACTCAAGTTAAAAACATGAATAGTTCCTTCTCTTTAGTGCCTTCTTACCTACAGATAAAAGACAGGCAAGTCTGTGATCATCCTTTTCTTCAAGTGCCCCATGTTAACCTGAAACATAGTAAATATAGTTTTTATTGTACAACTTTGAGTCTTTTCAAGCATTAGTCAGTGCAGCACAATGCTCTTTGTTTAACTTCACAGTACAGTGAAAGAAAATACACTCACTGCTTGTTCATACTTTCTGCGTGGTTGCCAGTCCTTCAGTGGTGGAGGTGAGGTGAAGTGGAGCCTTGCTTTCCCATAGCTATGCGAACACCTGCCTGTTGATGGGAAGTGGTGAACTAATTCCTTATTTTGCTTTGTTCACACGCACTGTTTTTGCTTTACCTATTAACCTGTCTTTATCTCAACCTACCAGTTTTCCTCACTTTTACTCCTCCAGTTCTCTTCCCTATCCCACCCTGGAGGTAGCGAGGAAGCAGCTGTATGGTGCTCAGTTGCTGGCTGGGGTTAAACCATGGCACAACGCAAACATTTTAACAATGTTCTATAATAAAGAAAGGATATCTAAACAAATAGCATATCTCCTTGGCATATTTTTAAATAAGAAGGGATCCCAGAGCAGTAATTACTAGTCTTCACCAGAAACAAAAAGTACATACTATTTTCGCCATATTTACTGCCCTGTAACCCAAGAGCTGTGACTTCTAACCATATATTTACTACCACTTAGGAGAGGAAAGGAGGGTTCCTGTTCTCTCATATGCTGTTCTACTGAATGAGCAGACACAGGGTCTTCGAAGGACAAGCTCTTGATCAGAGCAGCCTGCTACCCCTAATAAGAAAAGATGGGCAATGACTTTGCCAGATGCTGTTGGAAGCAGCTTTGACTCATGCTTCTCCCAGTCTGCTTGCCTAAGACTACTTAGAGAATGAGTTGAGCTTTGTGTGTCCTGTATTTGCCTCACATACCCATCTTCCAAAGAGGACACCAAAGTGAAGGGCTGTCTGATCTGATCAAACAATTTCCATCTTTCTCTCCCCTTTTCAAGAAGTAGTAAGATTATTCTGTTCATGGATCCATTTAAAGTTTTTCTGTTCATTCTGTGACAGAATTGTAAAAGAGTGAATAGTATTGTACATGTGAATTAAAGTCGAATTATGCTAGTGTAAAAGTACAGATGAAGCCAGTGGCTTCCTGTGAAGAACAGAGCAGGCCAGCCTTTAACCATAGATTTTTATTCCTATTTAAATTGGCTGCTAGAAAGCAAAAAGCCTTTCAAATAATTTAAACACAGAAGGCAAGTTTACGTTCATTTCTACAATATAGTCAGGTGATGCTATTCCCAGTAATTAAATACTTCATCACTGGAAACCATAATATGAATGGGCTAATTTCAATTCACATAGATGCTCAAAGGCAATAAATTACTACTCTCTATCACACCCCCATCCCTTTTATGATTACTATTCTGCTATGGAATTAATGTGTTTTCTCTCTAGGCAAAGTAAATGTCTTCTGTTACCACAACCTTATAAAAATCGTTCTTAAGCCTAACAGAAATCAGGTGTTGGTTATGAAATCGGAATTTCTGGGTTCTCTTAGACACAGAATGCTGATAGTAAGCAAATAAGACAGTTGCATGAATGAATTATGGTGATGCACATAGATACATTTCATTTGCCATGTATACTACTGATGGTAAGAGCAGATCATAACTTCCAATATAAAGGAGGAAGTCTTCGTGACAAATGTCATCTTTCTGATGCCTGACTGCTTTTCTACTGGTCTGGAGACACAGGCATGTTGTCTTTAAGATTGGGGAAATCCTGGCTGTTCTGAAAGCTTCCTAACGGATATTAGAAAGACTGATGTAGATACCAGAGGAAAAGCACTCGCTGTTCAGATTTCTTTCTTGGCATTTTTGTTCTCCCAAATGCATTTCTGCAAGTCTATGTCTATTGACCGTTATCATCCGAAACACAGGAAACAATTGCCTGTGGTTATGCTTTCTTTCACACTCCCTCCGCTAAAAGTATCATCATGTCATATTAACAGATTGGAAAACAGGTTAAGGCTTGATTTTGTGTTAATTTTCTGAAGAACATTTTTAAATGGATACCACAAGAAGAAGCACTCTAGTCCTCTTCCCTTATAGAAAATATGTTGTTCTTCCCAACTTTAAAGTTGGCTCCATTGCAGATTCATTTCCTACACATCATCACAGTGGTGCGTAACATATATTCAAATCTATGACTCTTGAACCTCATTTCTGCCTTAAACTAGCTGCAATGTATCCTCCAGATTGCAAAGAGAACTGGAAGCAGATGGCTTGGAAACCATTTGGATCTCAATAAAGGAAGGAGCCTTTATTTCGTTAATAGATTACATGCAGATTTTAGTGGTTGGACTGGAGTCATAAGCCATAAAACTAGAACTTGAGGTAATGAAATTCAATATCTTGCTTGTTCAGAGACTTTGAGCAAGCAATTTAGACTGATATGGAAGCTAAGCATTTCTAATACCTTTGAGGAGGCATGTCTAGCTTTTTCTATTCTTTAAAATGGTAGAGCCATCTCACAGTGCTATTGTTGGTTAGATACTTTAGAGGTCGAGGAGCATCCAGATAATGTAATGTGATCCCAGAAATTATTTTGTTGAAGCCTCCTTTGGTTTTTGTGAAATTATGTTTGTGTATGGTAAATGAAATTTTGCATGTACAGAAAAACTTCTTTGTTCCTGTCTACCCACCTTCTGAGCAGGATGAAACATAAACTTCTTATAAGAGTAGTAATTTACTGGTTCATTAGAACTGTTTTCTTTTCATGCAATCCAGAGTCATGCACAGGGGCAGAGACAGGTCACACGTGATTTGAAGAGCTGTCATTTTTTTAAGGAGCTGCCAAGGAAGTCTCCCAACCTATCTAAGCACTTGCTGCCACCCTGCCAGTCAGAGCTACTAGTCATAACACTCATTCGTCCACTTTCTTCAAAACATCTTTTTATGATAACTCTCTGCAGGAATCTGTGTTCAAAAAACTCTGAAGACCTTAGGAGTTATTGGTCTTATGTCTGAAAATCATTTGACCAACTCGGCCTGTGACTAATGCCCTTTGCAGAAGCAAAGGGGCAGGCAGGTACTGCAGCAAATACAAATCAAGTCTTATGGCTAACAATCATTAAATAGCTTAAAAACATTCAAGTTTCTAAGATGTTTACAAATTGCAAGAGGAACATTTTGTAGAATAAAACTGCAGTCCTGGAGCTTAATACTCACTCTACTATTTCATTACTGCCCCTGTTTTTTATTAGCGCACCAAGCAATTTGTATGCATCTATGGACCTTTTAGTAATGTATACCCAAAGCAATTGCCAAATGTTATTCAGTGCTGCTAATATGTAATAGTTCTAATGAATAATGTTTTTGTTAAGAATGTGGCAAACTGCTATTTATTCAGATGAATTCCAACCAACCATAATGCTTGGGTCTTACTTCTGAGGTATGAATGCAATAATTACCAAACACAGTTCTAAAATGCAATTTGTTAACTTGGAGGAGATTGTGAGATCGTGATGTACATATAAATTGTCCCCAAAGCTTTTGGTTGCTTTTTCCACTGAGTCTTTGTTTATGTAAGCAGGATCTACATTTACTGAATCCACCAGCTGAATATCTCTACATCCGCTTATGCTGCACGCACCAAGACTCAATAACTGAACATGAGATATCAATGCAAGCAGTAAGTTTAACTAGAAGATAAAGGAGGAAAGGAATTTTCAAAATTATCCAACTCTTTTTCATTTTCCATTAGGTTTAGGCTCCAAAGTAACTTATGGTGATTTTGAAAATGTCCTCAGAATACGTCTCAGAACTAGCAGACCATTTAAGCTAGCAAGAGGTAGCACTAGAAGTAAAAGGTGTGTGTTAAAAGCGAAAGATATGCAGTTGGACAATGCGCTTAGTGAGAGAGTGGCACAAAGCTGTCAGAAATGGAACGAACCACAAGCAGCACGCTGAGCCCTGCGGGGATGGGAGGAGAACAAGAATGATGTTGAGTTGTATCACTCAGAATCAAACCAAATACAAAATTAAGCAATTGTGTACTGATTAATTTTAAATCAATATATTCAAGGTTGATGTTTTACTGTGGCACAGTGGACTGAAAAATTATTTAAAATGTTATAAAAATGAAAATTGAATATTTTTATAGGACATGAAATTAAAATTAGAACAGACAAACAAGATCTAGAACAAAGTAACTGCAAACAAAAAAAGGATAACTGAAGCTAATTCATTACTGTGGAACTAATATTACATGAGCATAAAAATATTTTGGAAACTGGCCTGAAAAGTTTTAGATCATGTGATTTTAAATCTAAATCTATTCAAGTGAATCTAAATAACTTGTATAATGTTCTATGTATTTCCTATCTCTCAGGACTGTTTAGGACATACGCTTTGTCCTATCTCACCGCCCAGTTTCTGTAGACCTTGCAGAGCTGCAGGCATGTTTTATGCTGGCAGAGAGTTATAAGCATTTTAGCTCATGCACAGAGAAGTGCAGAAATTTGAAGCTTCATAGCTGAGAGACAGATGATACTGCAGGTGCATTAGTACAAATATAAGTGCCACACTATTTTTATCATGACTCATCTGGGAATTTAAAGAAGAGGCAGTCTTCCCTTCTGCAGCTGAGAAAGGCCAGGAGAAAACCTCTGGAGAACACAAGCAGGTGGGCTGGAGAAACATTTTGGTTTTGCGCAACTCATAACTTCTAGCATTTGGAAAGTACAGTAAACATTGAGGCAAGGGACAAAAAAAGACTTGAGCATGTACCTACTTAATAAAGGAAGTGTGTTAAAACAGATCGTGGCACTTCTGCGAACACTGTGTGTAGCCCTGTTTTTTTCCCCCAATATTACTTTACACTGTTTTAATACTAGCAGAAAGTGATAATTCTTGGAGGATAAATTCTTGATAATTCTTGTCACGTGCATGACCATGAGGAGGCAATTAATGGTTGAGGGCAGCAGACTATTTTGTGGTAATACAGAAGGCAGCATCTCTGTAGCTGTGACACCCATTATGCTGAAGCCGGTGCTCCTGGCTTGGGGCCCGCAGGAAGAATTTGAGTTTAAAAAAGAAAAACATGAGGTTACTTCTGTATGTGTGTGTGTGTGTTTTATCCCAGATCCTTCTCATGATTTGTTCTACATCACTCTCCCACAGCCCATTCCATCAGCACAAGTGAGGGAAAGGGAACAGAGAGGCTGATAGGAAAAAGGTGAAAAGCTTTAACACTTGCTCTTCCTCAAAAATGCCAGTTAAATGGCACTGGAGGAGACCTGATCTGGGAACAGGAGAACTCTGTGGCACCCTCAGAAAAGCACAGCAATTTAGGCTTTCCTTGCACAGTCTGTGGCTTGACTGATCCTTGTTGCACAATTGTGAATTTTGTGGCAACACACGGAGTTGGAGGGCACTGTCCTCATGAGAAGAATAACAGTCTCAGGGTGTCCAGCCTGGCAAACAGGAGCTCAGCCATACACAGCTATTGTCACATGATTATCTAATTCAGAGCAGGAAAAAAGACTTAAATTTTATCAAAAAAGGTTAACATTCAGAACATTTTTTTGCTGTTATTTTAAAATGGAAACCTGATTTAAAAAAAAAAAAAAAATGAAAAGAAAAGATGAGCAAGACATCTTTGATGAAAATTTTCTTTCTTCCTGTCAGGCTGCAGGCTCCCTTCCAGCCTGTCCTGTCCCACCGACCTAACCAGGAGCAGGGCAGGACAGGCAATAGCTGGCATAGCCTCATCCTGGGGCATCAGGCACCTCCCCGGGAACAGGAATAGGCCGAGGCTGGTACAGGAGGTAGGGCTGTCTGGGAGCTTCTCTCCATGTCACCAGAGGCAAGGACCACCTCAGGCTACCTTGTCTCTGAGCCAGACCTGATCTGGCAACCAGAGGCCCCAGAGGTGGATGCTCCCAGAGTCCTCGCATCCCCCTCACAAGTCTGGTAAGGATTACTGGGAATACATTTCTTTTGCCAAAACAAGAGGAAGGAAAAGCACTTTTGATATCACATCATCTAGTGGTAACATTCCAATTGTATGAACTTTTTGCTTCTGTGGTCCTTTCCATCTCAAAAGAAGACTGGGAAGACTTGAAGGCTGTAATCAATAGGGAAGAAAACATGGAAGAAAATTAGAGATTAATTTATTTTCAAAATTATGCTTCCATGAGCTCTGGGACTGTTGGTGTACGGCATCTCCCAGTGGAGCTCATTACCTTATTGCAGTATCTCCTGTTACCTTCCAGAAGATGATGGAGTAATATGATTGGCATGTCATGTGTATGTCATTTCTTTACCCCAGGAAGATAAATTGGTAGTGCCTTAGATATTTCCTAACTTACTCAGGGCCAGATGAATTCAGGGTGTTAATGTTGTCCAGGGAATACTAAGAATGTCTATCTTGCCTGTGAAGATGTAACACTCCTCTCTGCACACTCACTGCATGGGTTTAGTACTCTAAGAAAGCAGCCACAAGGTTTTCACTCTGGAGGATCCCATTCAGTACCTTCAGTATTCCCCGAAGCCAGGCACTTCCAGGGTTATTTTAGCAGACGTCATTCAAATTAGATGTCGAACACAGTTTTAATTCTCATGGAGCTCTTCTTTCTGGTTCTTCCACAGATGTTACCAATCTCAGTTATATGGCATTCCTGTCACAGCAACAATTTAATCCCCAAGTTTCTTCCTTTGATTGAACACTGGAGATGATGAGGTCTGGATATGTCAGATGATTCAGCAATTTTCAGCCCATGGCGTTGTTTCTTATGGCTCCAGTCTTCTAGTCCTACCTTCGTTGAGCACTTGGCATCTCTGTTAACCTGGCCTTCAGAATCTTGCCCTGAGAGTCCAGAAAACAAGAACCAGACAGCTTAGTGAGCCGCAGAGGAAAATAGTTCCATGTGGCTTGCCTAGCATCGCAGAGGAATCATGTGCAATAGATTTAGGATCAGCTCTCTAAACTTGCCTTTCATTAAACTAATGATGAAATAATTTATTTGCCTGTAACACACTGAATCAGATTCCCAAAGTCTTTAACAAGGATCCTCCAGCTAATAGCTCCCTTCTCCACTACAGCATCACAACTATACACCAAATGATCTGATCCTGTTCATCTAATGAGATGGATCTGACATTGTAAGTTCATCGTGTAAGTAGTCTGCTTCAAAGTGCATGTGTGCAGCAGCAAAAGAGTCTTGAATGGAATCTTACCATGGTAATTTTTTAAATTTTGACGGATAACATTTGAAACTTATGTTTTTGATTTTGAAAAGTGTAGCATAATTTTAAAATGTCTCATCCAACTGTTTTAGGTTGTTAAAGAAATGCTTGTAAAATACGCCTTCTTCAGTAATATGCACTGTATTATTATGTTCCACAAGCAAATTAACTATGAAGGACCAATTATACGCTGCCTTCCAATTTAGGTGAGTAATTTCCAAGAGTGGGAAGTGTAGTAAGTGCATTTCTTTCTGAGGGTAGAGTTTTGTGTAGTAGTGTTTTTCATCTACTCCATACTTATGTTTTGTTGGTAACATTGACTCTGTAAGGATCTCAGAGGAGTCAGAACCTAAAATCTCAAAGTCAGATTTTACAACTTCCACCCACTTGAATGTTCTTTCCTCAGTTATGTCCAGTAACATGAGAAACCTGAATTTATGAGGTACAGGAACGAAAGCCATCTGATGACAGGGATGCAACCTCAGAGGATTCAGGATTTCTTAATACAATCTACATCATCAAGAGATTAAGACGCACGGTGTAAGGCTGGTCTGGACTAATAAACTGATGAAAAACCCTGGGTGGGTTCAGCTCCATTGCGATCAAGGAAGGTAAACAGTTGAGTGTCTGTAACAGCAGCAAGAAGAGGTTGTAGCAAGGCTGCAGGAAGGACTGAATGCCTCCTCTCCAGAGACATCGGCAGCACACTGTGCACAGTATGTATGACAGAGGAGTCAGAGGGAATGGTTCACGAAACTCCCATTCACCTGCCAGCTTCATGGTGGGCCTGCAGAGTGAAGGATGTAAACTCTCCTATGTGCCAGGTGTGAGTCCACACCTGCATCATCTTTGAAACAGTGTTGACTTCTCCATGCTATGGAAAAGTTGTACGCAACAAGGAATATTCAGAGTGACAGCAGTTGACAGCCATTTAAGCCTAGGCAACTATTTCATCAGTAGTCTAAGTCATGCAAACTGATCACGTTTATTGCTAATTTTGTTTATACTTGCATATACTAAGGGTTTTTCAGCCAAGAGTAACTCCCTTGTTCAAATCCAACTCATTTACAGCAGAAGTGATCCTCAACCCTGGTACATCTGTGTGCACCCTTGCAAAACAGAGGGTGGATGGCAACAGCAGTGGGAGCAATGCCAATCTTGCCTTGCCAACGTGGATGTATACTCTAAAATACCCAGAGCTACTGTACATGAGGAACTGTGGTGAAAAGGACAAGCAGATGTGATTTACTTAATTGATGGCCTAATTAAGATCTGAAGAAGAGGTGGGTGATTTAGTGCTGTTGGAAAACAAGTTATTGAAAGGATTGAAAATTAACATAAAAGGTCTCAGTGGTGTTTAATAAACAGAATTCACTAAAAAATGTTTTTAAATGTTCCAGACCTCATTTTCTACAACAGCTCTGACAGCCTATGATCACCATGTTCAGAACAGAGCCAAGAGAGCACAGCTGGGGTGAGTGGGGGTTGCCACTGAGTTTTCTTGTTCTTATCTGTTTGATGTGATGCCTGCCTCTTAGACTGTGGTATTAGTCAGCAGACAAAACACAGTGCAACACGTCTCTCACTTCAGTGAAACACCCACGTTCATTACAATATGTTTTGTTCAGCAATTTCCACTCAGTTGCATTTTCAAATGCTTCAAAACAAGTCAGTCTGTGCTGGATGTGGTTTTAAGAGTAGAGAATTGCTACGCTCAGCCTTGAGGTGATTCCCGTGGAGGTCACCTCCTTCTCTTTGCCCATTTGCCACTTTCCCATTTTTTTTCTGTTGAACACACAAAACTAAACCTCTGGATCTCACAAGGTGTCATCAGACTCTAACCACCAGTCATAAGTGGGTGTTACACCATGAAGGAAGCCAGGTGGTGGTACCCGCCTCTGGGCCAACCTTGTTGTTAGATCTCTAAAACAGACTTTTCGGCAGTGGAGGGTGGAGAGTGGTTCAAAGAAGACATCTTCTTGGATGTTCAGGAAGCCAGTAGTTTGGGGTTTTTCTAAAGGATGGTCTTGAGACAAGTGTGGAAGGCAACATTTGTAGATGGCAAGGAAGTCTCTTCCACAGTGTGAGTCACTAAGCTGTTTGCCCATGGGAAAGGAAACCATTTAGTCCAGGGAAGCATTGATGAAGGGATACCTTTAAAGTCAGATTTGATACCACAAACCAGGCAAAGGCAGTGATGTGAGTGAGACCAAACTTGGCTTCCTGTTTGAAATGATCCTACTTGCAAGTTAGTTCTCATTTTGTACCTGGATAGCTCATCAAGCTATGACATAGTCATATCACGCTTGTTGTACAGGGGGGCAATGGGGTGGGATCCCACACCTGTGGGATACTGCACATCTTGGATCAGCAGAGACTAGTCATTCCTTATCCCTTAGAAAGAATCAAGGTTTCTGCATTAGCACCTGCAGGTGTTTTGCAATCCCAGCTTCCCACACAAGCCCAAGGCTTTTGACCCTTTTCGATTGATTCATCCACATTTGACACAGATGCAGAGTAACAAAAAAAGTAACAAAAGTAACTAACATCTTTAAAGAATGCAAACAGTTAAGGAGAGAGACGCCTTAGAAGACACCCACATGAAAGCAAACATCGAATCTACTCTGGATAGAGACTTCACGATTCTATCACTTAGAGGGGAAAAAGGGGAAAAAACCCAACAAACAAGAAACAATTTTCCCCAAAATGTCAATTAAAATAGCACCTTCTTAGACATCAAAGTCAATCTCAAGACATGATTTTGTAGAAACTCTCACTCTGGTAGTTTAGATATTCACAGATTTGTTCTCTGTGGGAAGCCTTCTCCTTTGAACCTGTTTCCTTTACTGGGTCAAAAAGGTTTTAATGATCTTCCCAGTGCAGTGCTTGCCTATAAACACTTGGACATTGCAGCAGGGAAGGCCTCGAAAGAATGAATGAAAGATATTTTTTGCTGATGGTTGAAATTAGTAGGGTTTTAGATTGATTTTATTTTAGATTTATAACAGACACCTGGAGTCGTACATGTATTTTCTTGTATGTTTGTACTAGCAAAGGAAATATAATAAATCTAAGAATAATCATTATCCAGTCCTTGTTTTATGAGCCCATAGAGATTTAGCCCATAAAATAAATGAACACAGTATCCCCAAGTGCTGGACTTTGTTCAGAGTTAGCTGAAAGTTATGCAAAATCATAATGAGTCCTGCTAGCTTAAGCAAGAAGGACATTAGTCTCCAGCCACTCATTTTCTGCTCTTCTCTTCTGCATTCTCTTTATTTCAGGAAGCCTGTGAAGTTCTGATGTTCAGAAATGTAGTCTGTGTACTTCTGAGTGGAGAGAAATATGAGAAATTGTTGATGTGGCTTCACTATGGGTTCTGAAGTGAGCCAAGGTGTTCACTGTGTTCTCTTTGCTAATATTCCTCAGTTTAGAACTGATCTCATTCAGTATAATAAAAATGGCATATGTCAGCTGTTCAGGCAAATCAAAAAAGGAATCAAGTTTTTTTTTTTTTTTTAAGACACCACTTACTAAATCAATATATTCTCGATACTGGAGAAAAAGGAGCTACGAAAAAGATATTTGTGAAATTTTCAGTTATAGAAAGAGTCATGAAGGGGCTTTGCACCTATCTCTACTCCTTTAGACTTATTCTCCGCATTTGCTGCTTTATCTTGGAGGTGCCTGAAGTACACAGGTTACTGTCTTAAACTGGGAATTGCTGACATGCCATAAGTGCCAAACAAGCTTTCTGTCTCTGAAATTCGGGCAGACCTCCCCAAGAAGGCAACAATCAAGCACCTGTGGCCTCCATGGGTCAGTATCAGTGCTCCAGCTGAACAAAAGGAGATTTGATTTGGCCCTCCAATTTCTACCACTTAAAAACCCATGAATATTTTTTTCCAGTTGTCACTCTCAGCTAGACTATGAGTTAGATTTAGGGCTTTCTATCAAAACTCTTATGTTTCTCTGCCACCAGAAAAATATGTAAATGACACCGAAAACACTAAGTATATGGCTTCAGACTAAAACCTCACATTTACTACTATCTGACCCTGAAGAGAGATACACGGCACAGCTGGGCACAGATCTCTGCTGGGGTGTGCATAACATGCCAAAAAAAACACCATAAAAATTGTCCCTTTAAATCGGAACAGCTTTCCACAAATCCCTAAGATTACCAAAACCAGAACTCATTGGATCTGAAAGCCCTCAAAGTGTCCATCTGCCCAAGTCTGGAGACATTTTGAACGTTGCAGCTCAATATTGACTGAAGTTGTGACTGTCTGGTCTACAGAGGGTTGAGAAGATATTAAAGGGAACAGCCCTACATACAAAAGCTAATGTTTAAAAAACACCTTATTTCTGTTGGAAGCCAAGTACATTTCCTTCATATTCATCTCCAGTGAGAAATACCCTGATTTTTTTTCCCCTGAAATGCTAACTATTCTGCTGTAAAAGAAAGCCCAATTCACTTTGAAATGGTAAGTACGCTTAAATTTGCTGCAGGCTTCAGTACCCCTGAGGGTCCTAGGGCCTACAAATTATTTTTATTCATTTAAAATGAAATAGAAATTAGATAAAAACCTCAATGCAACTAAAAGGAAGACACAGGAGAGCTTTGCAACCCCCTCATCCTCCCTATAGTATCCTGTCTTCTATCTAATAGGATCTCCCGCATCCTTTATTCTGAAGAAAATTCTTCTCTTATTCAGAACAAAGTACCATTTAACACATGGTCTTGAAAAGGCAAAAATTATTACTGCCATAAGTCCACTCTCTGGTGTGAATTAGGACTATTGTGTTTGTTTGCATATTCTGCCAGCAGTGTATACAGAGAGAAGCTCTGGTGAAAGTTTTTGCTGTCACAGAGCAACTTACTACTGCATCCAAAGGTATGGCTGCAGCACGGATGTCATGTTTTGATCAGCCCCAGTAATACCGCAGTGAAGGCCATGGCTTTGCATACAAGAAGAGTGCTTAGCTGATACCCTATACAAACATCCATGCTGCTGCACCTCTGCTGCCTCATGTCTTTGCCTGGCCAAGGCTGTTGAAGGTGTGCTTGTCCACACTGCTGTCAGACCCCCAGTTACTCTGCAGGACTATGACAAGCTGACCCAGTGGGAGCACAGATTTAAAGTTTGAAGGCAGCTTTCATTGCAATTTGTAGAAACTGACTAACTCAAGGAACAAATACATCATTCAGTGAATTTGTATGAACAGGTAAAATACCAAAACTCTGTCCTCTAACCTGTAGATGCCTTTGCCTAATTGAGATAAATATTCTCCCAAACAACAGAAATTTTTCTAAGAACCGCTTGTCAACACATATTTGGTTTAGGTACCCATCCTACAGGTCCTGCTTAATCTCCATACATTTGCCCCACTTTTCAAGTGCATTAGTTCCTATGGCAATGAGGATGCTATTGGCAATGGAGAGCTCAATGGTTTTCATAATTCCTCTTTAAAGTCCACTTATAAAATGGGAATTAATATATACTATGGCTTATTAAATAAAGAAAACATGTATAGGCCAGGTTCAGATCTGCTGATGTGGGTGGGAATTTTGTTATTGCCTTCAGTTGCATCCAGTATGGTCCTTATTCTGCACAACATATGTCACACTAACCACCACACAATCCCTCACCCCAAACTGCTAGCTCCTCTTTTTTTTTTTGAAAGGAGAACTAGTGAGACTGAATCATCCAAAGTACCTTCATTGTTTATAATGAAGATTAAAAACATAATTATTTTTAGAAGCTCTTCAGTGATAGGAAATTTTCGACTTCAGAGAGAGATGCCGGATGATCTAGTCCTCGACTTAAGAAAAAAGATTTCCACAGGTACTGCACTGTCTTCTGTTTCATGTCACTGCACCCGCCTCTCACTAACTCCTGGCTGCCATTTTAAAGCATAGCATGAGTATTATTTCAAACGCGTAGAAGATGAGGTGTGATTCAGTTCAAGATCTCAGTGGGTTGCAGGGATGAAATTGGCAATTGTGAAAAGTCTTCCTACACGTTTTCCATTTATTTCATATGTCAAAAGGAATGAAAATAGAAGAGTCCCTTTTACTGAAGCTATGAGAAGAAAAGGATAGAAATCAGAGAGGTGAGTAAAGTGTACCAGAATGCCTCTATTTTACCAAGCCATTCCAGAAAATCTAGTCTCCCACACACAATAACTCTTAAAATCTGTGCCACTAGGGTTTACAGCATGAGAAAAATCCATGGCAATAATACAATGCCTTCATTGTTTATCATGTGTAAGCGGTATGATTTGGATAGAGAAGAAATTCAGGAAGAGCAACACTCCAGACCAAGAAAGCCCAAGAAAGCTACAAGTCAACAAATCAAAAAGATTTGTAGAAAGCTACAAATCAACAGCCAGCAGTAAGTAAGTAAACAACGTTTTGGCTTGTGTGAACTGGCAGATCAATATTACTGGAGTTCTAGACAAGGTACTTTGGAAGGAGATCTGGAAAGAGTGAGGGAGTTCCCTCAGGCACTGCAATGAGGAAAGAATTTCATGTGTAAAAGGAAGTATCAAGATGACCGAGTGAAAAGGACTTTATTCTACAATGCCCTCAGACACCCCTGAAAAATACTGCCTGAAGCACTCCAACCTCTTAAAGCCTCTGTAAGTTAGTTTCCAGCATCCCACTGGGGCACCTAGCATGGAATAACCCTAGGTATGAAGGCAACGAAGCACCTTGTAGAGGGTTCATATTAAATCTCAAGAAGCGGCATGTGTTTGTCAAGATCCAGTTTTGTGGTAGCAAAGGGTGCTAAATTTTTGAAATTCAGTGCTAAATAGGGAAGGCTACAAGAAGTTTTAATGTCTTACATTAACTTTCTTTTGAACTCTAGTCAGCTCTGCCTGACTCTTTATGCAATATGGGACATATTGATATGTGTCAGTTCTGTCTGGAGGGATGTACCAAAAATATATCAATCTTGGTACATTATGAGACTGAATTGAATATTAAATTGTTATTCTACACAGGCAACACATTGCCTAGGTTGACTCACACATACAAAAGGAAACGTCTGACTTAATTTCTGTGCTTTTTATGTCATTTCTGTCATTTGAAAAAAAAATCTGGTCTACTTTCACGTCTGAAGCTTGTTTCCTGTGAAAGAGAAACAGTGACATCCTGTGGCCCAGCTGTAGGAAAAATGTGTGTTTTGTCATTACCCTTTCAAAGACATCATTTCTCTTTTTCCAAATAACTTAACAAGAACAATGCAAATTTTAAGTATGATAAAGTTATTGATTAGATAGCCCCAAACTACACTTTACAAGTGCAATCACCTTTCTGAGTATATAGGATTACAGGTCACAGGAAATTGAAGACATTCAATGAATGTGACATTTTATTTTTAGTTTCACTATAATAAAAAAAGACTAGGACTAGTTTAAAATAGATAATAATAATAATAATAGACAATAATTTAGATAATAGTACTTTTAAAATAGATGTAACAAGTGGCTTTTGAAAAACAAGGTCACACCAGGCCTACAATCTAGCCCTTTCTTTCATAAATCCCTTTAGGACTTGCTACCTTTGGAAATACCTTGATTACCTTTGTTATCAGAATGTATTTAAAGGAATAGATCTTAATCAGAATATGATGGCATATCTGCAGAGTAAGCTGAGAGCATTAGCAAACGTATTAATTCAGTGAAGAATGATCATATTGATGAAGGACAAAAAAGGAAAGATCTATTGATTTTAAAGGCAGTTTCCTTACAAGACCTTTTAAAGTATATTGTATTGGTCATTACAGAAGTTCTGTTGATACTGTACTGACAGAAATAGTACCTTTAGACAGAGCTGTAATAACTTAAAACAACGTACCAAAAATCACGCCAATAGAGCTCCATGAAGACCTTGCAATAGTATCAAAATCACATTTCTACAGGAGAAAAGAACTGCAGAATTCCTTCCTCTTGGCATAAACTTAATGTCATATAGTGGTCACATCCTTAAGAACTTGTCTTGAAACTGTTTCCTTTTCAGATGTTTAAACAAGAAACATTATTTCTGCAGTTTTCCTCATACCAGAGTCACACTCTGGATTTTTTTCCCAATGCAGGTTTTGCTGTCTGCGTATTTCTCACTTATAAGGTTGTCCCTTACTTAAATTTAGTTTGCTTTTATTGAGATTCCAAGAGACATATAGTCATGAGAACTGTTACATCATGGTTCTCTGTTTTCCACTACAGCTCTTGATGGCAGTGACAATACAAAGAGCAAGTGTTCTCCTGTCCCCTGATTTCCCAAATACAAATGGCCGAGTGGATGGTTGACAATGATGAAGAATGAAGTGGGAAGAGAAAACAAACCTGTTCAGACAGAAGGGTTGGAATGTGTTTCTTGAGCATAAGTGATTTCTCCAGGGCTTCAATTGCATGACTTTTTTCCCCTTCAATGCAAACAGACTCCAAAGGCAAAAGCATGTTTACAGCAAAGGGGGCATCTTTACTCCATCTCAATGCTGTACAGGATGCAGATGTCCCTGATGGAAGGTGTGAATGCCAAACCATAAGCAATAAAGAAAGCACAGTTGCCAACGGATTATTTGTAACCTTTCTTATCATTCAAATGGTACACACTTGGATAAGCACTTTTTGTAAATACAAAGCCAAATAACTGTGGAAAACCTCCCACACAATGTGGAGAGTGTTCACCGAGATTGCTAATTTCAGAGACAAAAGAACATACTATCTAACATTTGCATGTATTTCATTATGTTTGACTGGCATACGGTGATCCATAAGCTTGCTGTTAATATAGTGGCTGAGTTTTTTAATTAAATTGACAATCTTAAAGAAAGGTACTTATTCTCCTGAGTAAGGTATAATCTCTTCAATTTCAAATATTGTCTGGTCTCACACCAGCACTGCAGTAGTCCTAAAATTGCTTCAGACTCTAGAAGTTGCTTCAGAATAAATTTAAAATATAGGCTTGTAAAACTGTAGTAAAGGACAAAGAAAAACTATAACCGGGGATTTCCCCAAAGAAAAATGAAGAGAAGGAACAGCACAGGCTATAATTCAAATTGTCAATTAGATTTTACTCGGAGGAGTTTGGAAATTAAGTTTTTAATTTCTATATACTCCTTCCACTAATCTGTTTGTGAAGTTCAGACTGTCAGCTGAGAAACAAAAAGAGAGGAAAACTAGACTCTTTTGAACCAGAGATTTAATAACTCCCCCAGGTCACAGTGCTCATTATAAAGGGAATGAAGTGCTGGTTCTTGGGCAACAGAGCAGACATCTGCATCCTGCAATGAGCCAGGTGCTCTAAATCAGGGCAAACCTAAGGCATCCCAAGCAGCAAAATCTGAGCATGTCCTCTATCTCTCCAGTCTGCCTGGGTCCCTGCTATGATTGTGTCTGCAGCTGGAGCAATCTCCCAACCAAATAAGCACACCTGGAAACACTGATGGGCTGCAGCTGTCTGGCACCCACAGCGAAAATTCCCAGCAGGCGTCAGGTGTTCGCCTGACTTTTCCTAGGGGAGCTGGATGCATGTGCACTGTGCAAGCTTTAAAATGTCATTGTTAGTTTGTGTGTCTGTGAATAACATTTAGGTCTTGAATTGAAATGACAAGGGAAAGAAGCATTCTGCAAGAAATTCTGTTATTGGCAAAAATGCTCACTGCTTTTTTATCAAGAATTTCCTTTCTATAAATCTCTCAAGCACTTCTTCTTGTGCACAATAACATTTTAACTTACACACAGCTGAAAATTGTGCATAACTATCACAATGAGCAATGTATCATCTCCATTATATTTTCTTTCCTAGACAGTGCTTTACAAAGTACAGAATTGATTCTTACACAGACCTTTAAATAATTCTGTGTAATAGTTTATGTGAACTACTTATCTGCTCTGTTTTCCCAACTCTGCATTTGCCCACCAAAACACAGTACTGACTGCTTCCTGAATCCCCAAGATGAAGAAAAGCATTCAAGATAGTCACAAGAGTATGTGTTTATCTACACAGATGTTTGCAGACATATATCCTTTTTAATTCAAGCAGTGTATATGTAGGAGCATTCACAGCCCTGCAGACATCCTCAGGAACAAAAGCTTCCATACTTGAATGTTTGCAAGTCAAAGGCAGAGCAAATGCCACCAAAGGCTGCTTTTATGAATGGGGATCATGTGGTTTTATTTTACTCCAAAAGATTTATACATCTGGGAGCTGTGTTGCATTGCTTGAACTGTGCATTTTTTCTTTGACATGGTTTCATTCTCAGCTTGGTCCAGGAATCATTAAACACTTACTCTCTTTCACTGGATTAACAAAGCATTGGGTTTGCTCATACTGTCTGTGTCCCAGTCTGTAAATGCACAACAAGTATCTCCCAAATTCTACAAAATCATGTTTTGGGTAAATCATATGTAAAAAACAATGTTCTCCATGTCTGGGTTGTCCCAGGCATGTTCTTTTTTTACCCTCATGCTGAATCTTAGGATGTAGGAAGCTTCCAAGCAACCAGAAACCCGACGTTGTGTACATGTGCCGTATGCTTCATTCCTCCAGTAGTTTATAGACTGTACAGATGACAGCGTAAATGCGGTGTGTACTGGATCCATCTGACTGACTATGCGTGCACAGCTGCATAGCACATGCACAGTCAATCAGACATGCTGAGGTTGGGATGCACTTCCAGTCCATGTGTAGGCCATCTGGGTGGTGCATGCACACATATTTCTGGCCAGGAAACCCTTGTCACAAATACAGCAGTCCTAATCTAATCCAGGAGCAGATCTGGAAACAAGCACCAACAACTGCAGCTCTTCCGCTTCCTCCTTTAGGCATGTCTTGGGCATTGCTGATCAGATACGTACTACCCATCCACATCAGACTGTAGAGAATTGTTATGTTTGTCTTTCTTCTAATGTTGCTATTCAAGAGGTTTCCTTCCTTTTCCCATTTGGAATTTATAGTGACTTTAAGATTTATTAGCTCTATATAATCTTTTAGAAGTGTCTTTATGAAAGGAAATACTTAATGCATTTATTTGCTATAGACTGTATTTTGCATTCCTGGGGGGAGGGACGGGGGTGGTGTCCAACTCCATGTTCCTAAACATTAGAGAGACAACAGTAGCCAAAAACCTAATGCTTTTATGAAGACAGACATGATCACTACTACCAGGATCAGTCACTGAGAACTGCTTACACACAGCATGTCCAACAGATCTTAGCTGTGTATTGGCAAAGCCACTCTGAGATCCTTTGCCACGCTGAAAGCCTCCTGTAAATGTTTTGGCTTGTCTTTGACCATTTCACTGGATTACTTGATATAAACACTGGGTACTTGTTGCTTACTGTCACCCAGTGCTCCCCAATTAGTCATCCACAAATTAGAGATAAAAGTAAACTAATACTTTCTGGTCTTTTCTGCTTCTGTTTTATTGTTGTTGTGCTTTTTTTTTTTTTCTTTTATTGATGAGAAGACTCTGTTTCTTACGGATGGATGAGTTTTTCTCAGGATTTCTGCTTTTTCTCAGGGTCCTGTCTACAGAACTGGATTATAGTTTTAACGTAACCCCAGCTCTGCATTTATGTGCTTTAAAGGAGGTTCAGATTGAACATTTACCTACAATTACATGAGACTTTTGGATGAGATATTTTTTCTTAAAAGCTATTTAACTTTTCGGGTTACAAAGGTGCCTATCACCCTTCGCGTCACCTGAGCAACTATATTTGCCAGAGTTACAATTATCTATCAGTCTTTCCAGGAAACAAGTATCAGTGAAGAGTATGACACTGTACCTAGATTTATGCCAACTGATCATCATACATATTTCATTTTTAAAGACTACATATGCATACACGCACATATAAATATACAACTTATTTCAAGAAAAATCATGCAGTTTTATTTAGCCTAATCAGCACTAAGACAACTGATATTACAATTATTACAATAACGTTGCTATAATCCATCCTACACATCTAAAACCATTGAGAAGCCAGAGCTTGTAAGGCAATCTTGTCTCTGATCCATATCTCCTTAAGTCAGCTGGCTGTATTACAAGAGACCATCTGATTACTGTCACTAAGTTAAAGGTCTGTACCACAGAGATGTGGATTTTCTTTCAGTGATGGCACATTGTAGCTCTCAGCATGTACAGCAATGGTAGTACTTCAAGGGATAAAAAACAAGTTATTTGCTTTCTCCTCTGGGCAGCAGATATTTGAAAGCTTTGGTAATGTTATTTCAGTGATAAGGATAGTCTCAGTAGCTCCACATCTTTAAATTTTCATCCTCGTTGGAGTGTAGTGATCAATGACATGCATATCTTCTGGAAAATGTGTATCTGTTATAGCAGGAGGTTAGATATTTTAATGACCCTGATAGTGCTATGGAAGGGGTATGTAAGCAGTAAGTGTTGATAGAAGATCAGAATTATTTTCTTTACATTATCTATGATATTTTAAAATAATTTGTGTCTATCCAGTAAAGATTATTATTCTGTAACACAAAGTTTTGTGAGGAAGACCTCATGAAGTTCATAAAGGGCAAGTGCAAAGTCCTACATCTGGAGAGGAACAACCCCATGCATCGGTATATTCTGGAATATACCCAGATGGAAAGCAGCTTGTCAGGAAAGGACATAGGGGTCCTGGGAGCGGACAATGTGCCCTTTCTACAAAGAAGGCTGATGGTATCCTGATCTGTATTAGGCAAACTACAGCCAGCAGGTTAAGGCATGTAATTCTATCCCTCTACTCTGCACTGGTGAGGCCACATCTGGAGTTCTGTGTCAAGTTCTGGACTCCTCAGTACAAAAGAGACATGGACATACTGAAGGAAGACCAACAATGGACCACAAAGATGGTTAAGGGACTGGATAATCTCTCCTACAAGGAAAGGCTGAGAGAATTGTAATTGTTTAGCATCAAGAAAGAACACTCGGGGGCATTTTATGAACAGGTACAAATACCTGAAAGAAGGGTGAAAAGAGAATGGAGTCACATTCTTTTCAGTGGTGCCTAGTGACAGGATCAGATGCAATGGACACATGTCCAGGCACAGGAGGCTCCCTCTGAACAACAGGAAACACTTGTTCACCATTAGCATGACTGAGTACTGGCATAGGTTTCCCAGAGAGGTTGTGAATGTCCATCCTTGGAGACATTCAAAAGCCACCTGACATGGTCCTGGGCAACTGGCTTTAGGTGACCCTGCTTGAGCAGAGGAATTGGACCAGATGACCTCCAGATGTCTCTTCCAACCTCAACTAATCTGTGATTCTGTGATTCTGAGAAAAGCTGGATTTTTCAGGGGTAAAATTTTGTCATTTTTTGTATCCCACACCGTTCGTTTTAGTCATCCGTTGTTTGTAACAGCTGTATGTTCAGGAAGGGACAAGTCACTGAGGATGATTGTCTTTTTGTGGCTTGGGCATGGTCTGAATGTTTCACTGCTGTAGCCAGCACTGCAGGAGAGTAGAAGAGAGAACTGTATGGGACATCCATGTAAATTATAACCATGCCTTTGTAAAAAAGTTCAGGTCTCTAGATCACCAGAGCTCATGTCCTAACAGTTAGTCAGGCACACAAAACGACACTTCAGTATTTTCTTCACTGTTGCTTCTAGTCCTCATGCAGCTGCCATGTCTGCTTGCTCAGAGCAGCACTTATGTGCCATGAGCACGATGAGGGCGACTCAAGGGAATGGGACCCCAGGATAAAGAACATGCTGTTTTACTTAGACATTTTTCATAAAAATTAAAACAACTTAAAACAATATGTATGCCATCGATGTAGCTTACCATGGATTAAAAACAGAACATTAGATGCATATTTAATCAGTTTTACTGTCCCTGGGGGTTTTAATATTTGGCACTCTCTCCCCTTCAATTAAGAGCTGGTTCCCTAGTCCTTAAACAAAACTAGTAGGGAAATTTTTATGAATGCTTTCTCATAGAAAGTGCATTTTCTGCAAAAACTGAACGTTACCGTGAGGAAATATTAATATTCCTTCAAGTTTCTAAATCTTCACCATGCAACACTGATTCCAAAGGAAGCATTTTGGTTAGCTAAAACACTTCAGACCAGATCAATTAGACTTTATATTGTGATCACAAAAATCACAGCAATGCCTCATGAGAGTTTAGTCCAAGGTAATACATTCCCCAGTTCTTTTTGCAAAAGCATCCTAGACTGAGCTGAAGTTGAAATGTCAGACAAAGCCAGTTCAGCTGGAGACACCATGGAAAAATGGGAATGCTGCATTTAGACTACAGTTCTCATGAGGACTCGGTGTCACTCTGAATCCTGAGCTAGCACGTTAAAATCCACAGACTAAAATTAGACCCTTCTGTCTTGAAATGTTAAGGCATTTATCCTCAGTCAAATGAATTTAAAGGTAGTTCTGAAAGTAGTAGTTCTGAAAAACTTGAAAAGTTCAAGTAGTTATGAAAAAAAAGATTGATATTCATTTTTTTCCTCTTTTTAAAAGCAAAGACAAATAAACTCTCTGGGTTCCACCTTTATGTGTGAAGCAAGAGGTGACAGAAGCCTGTCCTGACCCAGAAAGTCATCTGTCAGGTTGCTGAAGTTTAAGATCAGGATGGACCAATATCTCTTTTAGTGTGTTCTTTGCACATCCCAGAGTACAGCATTCTACCCAGCCTTCATATACTGAATGAGCTCAGTAATAAGTGTGGTTAAAGAAAAGCTTGTGTTGAGTAAACACAAGTCTTCAAGAAAAGCATTCAGGCTAATTAAGCCTATACCACAGCTTTTTTGGTATTTTTTTGCGGTAGTTATTGCCACCACTGCTCAAAGTTTGTTTCATGTTTTCTCCTGACTTCATCTGGCCAGATCTTCCAGCCATAACTATTTTTGTGGCCATATCTGTTTGACTAAAAATTACTTCAACATCCATGTTTTCACATCAATAAACACACTGAGCTTCAAGTTTGTGAAGGCAAAGTAATTTCTCTAGCTCTCAGTTAATTCAGTTTACTCCTTTTCCTCATTTTCATTTACTGTTTTTTTCCAGTTGCCCAACGTATTATTTAAAAAGCTGAGTGTAGACCTGTGGGCCATGATCTCATATTGGTCGTACAGTGAGCATACACAGGAGAAAAGTAATTCTTAATTTCTACTTGTTACTAACCTGCTTGTATACCTGAAGACTTCAAAAGTCAGTTGGCCTCAACATCACAGCTGCAAATTTTCATGAACTTTAATGCATTCCCATGTCCTATGTCTTGTGTTCCTTTCCTTATAGCTACAGTTCCATTCCATATAGTACATAAACAATACTAGGACACTCCAACCTTTTATAGAGTACTACAACTCTCCCTTGACAAATTTACCATACAGGAATAAATATTACATATTCTATACTGCAAAAAGTAATCTGAACTTTGACTACTTTTCCCATAAAATATACAGTTCTCTTGAGAGAAGATTTTTATGAAGGAGTGCTGATGTATCCATTCTTTCTTCCCTCTCCTCCCCATTATTATTTACAGAACAATACAAAGAAAAACAGCCAGCATGCAACAGCCAGAATATAGTGAGATTAAAGGTCAGTGGAGACAAGTCTTCAGATTTTTCTTTTTTTCCTACTTTTTTTCTCTCCCCCCTTTTTTCTTTTAGTCTAGTTTTTCCTTTTTTTTTTTTTTTAATTTCTATGGAATGATATAATATTCAGCTGTGATCAGCTCTTGAAGAAGCAAAAAAGGCTGGAATGTTTTTCCATAATGAGAACAGAGTAGAAGAGATCTTGCCGAAAAACAGAATAAAAAGGAATAAATACAAAAGACGTAGAAGCCTACCAAGAAAATCAGACTGGAAAGACTAAAAAAAAAAAAAAAAAGAGATCTGTAAAGTTAGAGCTGCTCAGATGAAAGAAACTCTTACATGTCTTCTCACAAATATCTGCATTGCAGTCAGGGGAGGCAGAGTGGAATACACTGGGGTTCCTGGTCTGGTCTTGCAGATTGAGGTTGGAGCAGAAAGGAGCCTCCTGAATTCCTTCCAGATGGAGACAAAATTCTTAGATCTCCAGAGGTGGTCAAGGCTAGCAAGAGGACAGCAATCCACCCTGAACTAACCTCTGAAGAATAAATACAGTGGTTAGGCTTGCAGAGTGGCTCTTCTCTGGAAAGGAGCTCTGAAATTATGACACCCCCTGATTACATCTCAGTGGCCTCCAGGGCAATCCTGGCTTAGGTTACTAACAGCAAGAACTCTTTCCATGCACTTCGTCTTGGCGACACAATCTGCTTCCAAACCTCAGCCCTCAAAGCCTTGGCGGTAAAAAAGCTCCCAAAGAAATTCCCGTAGATTTCAGTAAATACAAAATTTCACCCACTGTGCATTTGTGCTGTACCACAGTTAAGAAAAGTTCTACAAGCACATCCAGACAAAGGTGAAAAAAACCCAGTTTGTTTCTGTGGTCCTTGGTTCTGTATCTGACAGAGATGAAAACTAGCAGCAGAGTGTAGCTAGTTAAGGGTGAACGAAATACTGTCTGACTGAATATACCCAGGCAAGGTAGTGGTTTTGCATATCTGCTCTTCAGCTGAGGCAACACAAAGTTGGTAGAAAGCTGAGTGACACTCCTGAGCTTTTGGTAATCAGAGTACTTGAAGAGAATGCAAGAAAAGGAGGTAATGTTCTTGATTTTTTCATGCCATGAACATAGAAGGAGCTTTCCCTCTGCACACTGTGTAGACAGCAAGTGACATTCCAGAATTTATTAGGTCAGTTTTCCTGTACATCAGCTGGAAATCAAACAGCACTCTTCAATGTTAAAGGTGCAGCGTACTAGTAGCAGTTGATGTAGTGTTTGCCTGTGTCTGTGTGTAAATATATGTAGAAAAGTCTAGTGTCAAGCTTGAGATAATAATTTGAATATTAGGCAACAGAAGCAAAAAAACAACCCACTCCCTTCACTTCAATGAAGTCACAGAAAAGCATGATAAGGCACAAAACCCAAAGCCATCCTCGACCTTAGTTTCTGGGTGCTGGCCCTGAACGGCCAGTGGACATTGAATGAGGCAAGAAGCGAGCCAAAGTCTAAAGAGTTAAAAGGTCAGGAAGGTAAAGAGAATCAAGGCCACTGCAAACTTTATAAGTCAGTAAAAGAATTTTAAAGCCATATGCTGCTTAACAGGCATCAGGGTAGAGGGAACGTGAGACTGGAGAAATATGATCTGTAGATCAAGTCCTAGTAACAATTCTGGCAGCAGCAACATTCAAAACCATCTGCAGCCAGTTTAGCAAACAATCTGGAACACCACCAGGAACAAATTAAAATAGTCAATCCTGGAAGTCATGAAAGCCTGTATGAACAAGAGCCTGAGCAAATGAAATGGTGTTTTCTTGAGAATATCTTGCAATATTCTCAAAAACATCAAAAGAATTTTTTTGTCTTCTCTTTCATGTGAAGACAAAAAGCTGAAAGGAGAGGCACATGGATAAGCAGAGAGGGAAGTGTTTCAGCACTGGAGCTCCAAAGCAATCAAAATGCCACAGATTTCACTGGCAGCAATATTAATACACATCAGGAGGAGTCATCCTGTACACTGCAGGGCCTCAGACACAGATATTCTACTACACTTTACACCACATGTTGAGTGCAGGAGCTGGGAAGCAAGCGTGCTGAGAAATCCCACCGAGAGGGGTGTGGGTGAGAAAACTTGCTAGCATATGCGGTGCTCCGACATATAGCAGCTAAACTCTCACTACATGGATCTCATTGTGCAGCACCTCCCAGCAAGTGAAAAAAAATACACATGTATGTAAGAGGTTAGGAGTTAAGGATGCAGTGCCAACAGGAAACGGAAAAGAGGAGAGAAGCAGAAATCCAGACGGTTGTAGAAACTGCAAGGAAACACACATCCACTAATGTTATCCAGAGAGCAGCACTGCCTTGGCAATTGTCTGGGACAGCAAATTGTGACAGAGAAGAACATGAGAAAAAGTGTCTTCACAAAGGCCCACACACTGGATGCAGAACAGGCAAGGATCTCTGTTGTAGGTTAGATTAGGGACTTCTGTCTGCTAAGTATTGCTCCACGCATGAGAGGCAGCCTGCACTCCTGCTGTTCAACACCATGCTCCCACTACTCTCGAGCAACAACGGCAACAACTTCCTACTTACTGCTTCAACCCACTCTGTTTTTCACCTGGCCAAAGAGGGGAAGGTTTTCAGTTGTGTATTTGTATTTTTTTAATCAAAAGAAAAGCTGAGTTCGATTCAAATTCCTGGCACTACAGATCCTTCACAGTTTAGCTGAATATGAGGAGCTATCAGAGAGCTCTTTTCACAGAACAGTTTGACCCACCAGCACAGATGGAGATGCAGAACGTACGATCTGGGCCAGGTTCTCATTCAGACACTGCAGTATGTGAACAAGCAGTGTCTATGAAAAGGAACATTAGCATGATAGTAGGTTTGTTTGTTTTTTTTTTTTTTGAGCAGCCAGTAAGACAAAATGAGAACAAAAAACAAACTTCAGATTAATCTGCTGCAACTCTGTTGTTTTATTCATTTTCCTTCGGCTTTGTTACTCTGGAATTAGTAGATATTAAAGCAGAATCTTGCATAGCTGAATTGTAGTTGTAAGTCCCTTCTCCTTTGCCTTTGGTTGGCAAGGGTGAGATTGAACTCCTGGTCCTGAAGATGAGTTGTCTTCAGAGGTGGCTGTAGCAGAGCTGTGATGGAGCCGGCTCATTCCCAAGCCCTGCTGCAGCTTTACTTTGTCTGAGAGACGAGTGTTAAGCTCCCAACACAGCCAGGGCTAGTCTTGCACCCAGCTGTGAAGAGTCACACAGCTCCCACGGGGTGATTGTCTCATTGCCTTTCTCTCTCTGTTATTTATGTCATGGAGACTCTTAAGCAAGCCTGAAATCTGCAGTCAGAATAAAATAAATAAAATAAAATAAAATAAAATAAAATAAAATAAAATAAAATAAAATAAAATAGTGATTCATATCCAAGAAAGCATTTTCTGACAGACTGTGATAGAGAAGAGGAAGCAAAGCAGGAACCTATAAACACTATTTCAATTTGCGTATCAAGACTTTTATTAGCTGAGCTGATGGCAAGCGGCACTCTGGGCTGATGAAGTTCACAATAAAAAAAGCCATAGAGACTGTTCTCTGGCTTTTTAATTGTCCTTCCTAAATCACCCATAGTATGGATTTTGGAATTAAGTGGTTTCATAGCTGACTCAACCGAATGGTTTTGATAATGGTTTTATTCAAATGAAGGACAAGCTGTGCAGGGAGGAGGAGGCACTTCCCTGGGAAGTACTTGTGCCCTCATACAGAGACCATCCTGGCTGCTGCCACTCCTGAGGACACAGAGCTGCCTGCTTTGCCTTTTCCAGGTAATAGAAAGAGAGGACAGAGTTGACAGCTGCTGGGTTTCAGGGGACAGGCAGCGACTTGAATACCATCACAGGCTGGGAGCATCCTCAGTGACGCTGCCAGGGAAAGCCTGGTGAGCCAGGAGAGGGGGGAGGAAAGACATGCAGCTCTCTGAGGATCTGAAACACCAAGATTGCTCAATCATACCTAGTGAGACAAAAAAGATAGGTTTTAAGTAGAAGTAACATCCTGTATTCATTCTCACTTGTATTCTAGCTCCTCATTTCATGCCCAAACTTGAGTACATCCCTACATCTCACTATATAGCTATTACTTGACAACACAAGCCTACACTCACTGGGGTCAATACCAGAGCAGACTTGGACAGCATGATGGGGGCCAAGAAAACATTTGGTGACTCTCTTTTCAGCAGGAGCAGCAGGAATGCGATATTGGTCAAAAGGGCCGCTCAAGGGAGGCACCTAAACTTTGTCTACAGTTTAGGTGTCCAGTAAGCCTGTCTAGCTAAATGAAATCAATAGGAAAGCCCAGATTCCTTTCAAGGCTGCCAGAAGGGGAAGCTGTTGCTCGTTATATGCATCAGCTTGCCAGAAAAAACCTGCCTCCGGAGATCTTCAAAGTCCCTTACGTCTCTTGGTCATTTGGGGAATACAAGCACTGAGTTTAGCAGGACTATTTCATCACATACCTGTTAGCTACCCACAGTATGGTTCTAAATTTGACAGACAGTACCAGACCTGTCACACCCCATCTTTTGCAAAATATTATTTTCAATCTTTTAAAAATGCTTTATTTGTATTTATATCTATTTTTCTTTGAAAGCACAGGGAACTTGGAGTAAAATCAACTTGTGAAAATAGAGATGAATGCCGTTTCTCATTTTTTCTGAATGGCTTTCAATATATGATATCTAACCATGATATCTAACAGACCATGATATCTAACAGACTATAGGAGAAAAATCTTTTTCCACAGTTGCTAAAACCCCAGCAAATTAATTTAGAAGAGAGATATAAAGATAAAAATGCTTAAACATTTTTACCCAATATAATTATGTTGTTTTGTTCAGGTCAGAAAGGCCTGAACCACAATATTTAGGACAGATTTGGTGGTTAATGAGATATACCAAGTCTTCAGGAACAGGATGTAAAATAAATTGAAAAAAAAAAGAGAGGAAATGTAAGAGTTCTTACCTTTTTTTTTGAAAAGAGTATCCCACCTACTGCTTTCAACACAACACAGGCAGCATGAAATAAAGCAGGTTTTTCCCACCTGTCTTTGAAGGAACATATCCTCATTTACTTTCTGTATATGTTGAGAAGACATGAATTAACTGTAGATATTTTTAAGGGAGAAATGGATCACACTGGTAAGATTAGGCAGGGCTGTGTCCTTAGTCATGCCCAGGAGGGAGAGTGTCTCCCCTACTTCACACGTACACACACGCACGCACAGTTCCTTACCAGTCTTAAGAGATAATTCGGATTGTCACACAACTAGGAGAGGGGCACTGAAAACGCCGTTAGGAAATTCATGGGCAAATGAAGTCACAGCCAAATTCACAGAACTGGATGTCTACAGCAGGTGTATTCTGTGTTCATAGAAACACTTCATGAATGTCAGATGAAATTTTGAGGTTGGATGTAAAAAATTATTCTTTATTCCCTATTACACTTTATTAGTGAAATTGCTTTATTGCTAGGAAACATCTATTGAAGAAATTGAATATTATTGTAATTAAGTACTTTTAAGCCAATTGATTAAGAAGTATGCTAATCATATGGTATTTTGAATGGAAAGTGTGTTCTATGAAAGAAATATCCACTGTTTTCTAAAATTTTCCTATTTTTCTGACCCCAAAAGGAGCAATTATGATTTGAACTATTCTAAGATTTGCTATTGAGTAACTTTGCATTAAACCACTGTCTCCCATGTGTACTGACATCCATCAGTTACAATCATTCTGTCTCCATCAATCACCTGGTAAAAGAAATAATACTGTTATTGTGAAAGCACATAATCGATATCTTCTGCTTTGAAGATAAATCTCATTTCAGTAAACGCCTTGCCTGCCTGACGGCAAGAGACTATTATTCTACAAAAATATTCTGCTTCATTCAGATTCTCTCTTAATTAAAAGTTTATGGCTCTTATATTAAAGCTATGGTTAGGAAGGCAATTTCTTATGTAAAGGCAAAGCTAACTAGCTCTGTGGTAGAAATGAAAGGAAGACAAAAAAGCTGCTTTCCCCTGTCCCTGGCTCTAGGTGCTACCTCCTGGTTATATGACTCCTCACACTCCCGCTCTTCACAACAATGCTTCACACTGGCTCTCTAGAAGGGTTACTAATAGATTCCGAACTGTACTTATATCTCCCAGCCAGATCTGTCTTTAAAAATGAATTTTCCACCCCAACTTAACTTCAGTTCAGACTAAATTAGAAGTGTTAATCCTGAGAAAATGTTACTATTAAAAGAATGAAAGCAACATCAAAGAAATTGCTTCAGACAAAATATTTTGTAATTATCTGAAATATTTCATATAAGCTTAGAATCCTTCCTGGTTTTAATAGAAAAGAGAGACAGCTTAGAAGTAAAAAGTAATTTTAGAATCAGTAACAATTTTATCAATGTTTCTAGGTGCTCTTAAAATACTATTTTGGAAGGCATTCCATTCTGTTTTTTCTTAGATGCTCTAAAGAGAGCAGGAGTCTAATCCCTTGAGCAGAATGAATCCTGCTCGGCACAAAATTCAGTTGCAAAAACTCTGGCAAGAGCTACTCTCTAAAAATTTGAATTTCCATAATTGCAGTCATTGCCCTAGCAAATACTTCCCAGGTCAAAACCATAACCTTTATGTTTTCTGTATAATGTCTATTTTGCCGTATAATGTTCTCCTAACATTATAGAGTAGGAATATTTTCTATAAGATTTGCCTCGTTTAAAAGTTAAAATACAATTTTTTCTCCATAGTTCGTTCTTTCTTGGCAGGAAATCCATATAAGGCTCAAAAGAAGAGGATTAGTACCATGAAATTCAATAATTTATATAAATGGACGTGAAGAGAGAAGCTATGGTTCTGAACATTTACAGCAAGTGAAAAGCTACGGATCAAGTAACCAAACTCTCCTTCTAGATACTGAAATGGGGGTGATTCATCATTCCATTAGACAATTCATGTGATGTATCTCCAATTACTTCCAATATATAAATGGATATAAAGCTTAGAGTACTCTGTGAGATTTCAAGATAGCTTTAATTGATTTCAGTGGGAATTGCATTTATGTATCTAAGGGGAAAATTCAGCTGTTCATATTTAAAATGTAGAATCTCAACATACTTTAATGTTACAATAATCTGAAAGAGTGGTTAGCATCTGAAAGAGTGGTTAGCTTAGGTTTCACCCAAGAGACATGAAGATGCTGAAGCTTACATGGGATACATAACAATAATTTTGAAAGTTGGATATTTATACTTGTTTGGAGCAGTTTGTTAGGCTGACTCGTTGTGCTTTCATGCCCCTCTGCAAGGAAGGGCAATGCTCATGTGGTAACAAATGTCCTTAGGAGTTGAGGGATTTCAGCCAACCCTGTGGAAAGAACTGTGTTGTCCAGCATTATTGTACCGAACTCAGTTGAGGAATGAAGAACCTGCATCTCCTTCAGTTCAATATACTTTCATCAGTTTTTTTTTTCCTTACTGGGAAGGGAAAAGCACAAACATTGCAGACTCCTCTCAGGGGTTTACTTGCATTACTTTCTGGCTTTGGCAGGATGGCTGCAGGTCATCCACAGAAGTGTGTATGTAGGGGAGTGCTAATCAAGTTAACTGTCCATCTAGCCAGGGAGATTCATACTTTATAGAGCCACCATTTATGCCTTTTATTCTCAGCAGATGCTTAATCAATGGGCACCAGGACTTCAAGCAGTAGTTTTTATTTTCTTCTTAAATGTTTTTCTTAGCATAACATGCAGTCAGTAGAATCACTCATTTATGTCAGTTTAGTTAGTCTATTGGACACTAACTAAAGTAAGCGCACCTTGTTTAATTTCAGGCTTGCAGAGGAACTTTATTTCATGCTATTTTCTTCTTGCAAGAAAATCTAAACAATATTTTAGAAGGAAAGCTAGTCTGTCCCATTTACCCTCTTGCATTTAGTCGCTTGACACTTTCAGCTCACTGCTGTCTCAGTAAATCTCCTTTGGGCAGTGGTAGTATAGTTAAAAGCTCAAAGATATATGACTTCAATTGTTTAGCTCGCTGGCAATAATGCATCATGACAGAAGCAATTGTTGGAACAGGCAGCTACGATACCATTCTTTTATGAAAAACTGTAGTTGGAGATAAGGGAGGCAAAAGAAGTCTCTTGCGAATATTATTATCCCCTGGAAATTATCCCAAAAAGATTTGCAGTCTCTCTATAGACTATAGCTAGAGTTCATTGATCCACAGACTATCATCCTGAATAGCAGATTAAAAACAGATGGCCATAGAACTGCTCCTGGCTACAAATCTCAAAAGAAATGAGAGGGAGTAAAGTGGTGACTGACCACAAATGAAAGCATAGAAAGGATTCTTGTTTGTTTTGGTTTTTTTTCCTTTTAATTCCCTGCTTGGTTTCTCTGTAGTTTTATACAAAGTCCGTTGTAGTTAAATAATATCAACACAGAGAAGGTATGCAAAGTATACCTAAGTGAATCAAAATTATAAAAATATCCTAAAAATACATTACACAGTCTTTTATGTGGGGCTTTTGTTAAGTTATCTTGCTGGAGCAGCGCACTGTCAGTGAAAAGAGTCTTTGTACAAACTGGCTTGAATTGATGGTAATCCGTTTGCTTTAGTGGCTCGGGTCAAGTGAAGAATAGGTATAAATTAAGTATCCTCGTAAAAGTGATAAATATACTCTACAAGCTAAGGCAATACAGTGGATGAACCCCTGAATATTTTAACATTATGTCAAAATCCTTGTTTTTATTTAACGTGTGCACATTTGCATATTTGTTAATATAATAAGTAATGTATATCCTTATGCATTTAAGTGCAACCTCACAGACCAAGATTTTCCATCTTTTCTTTTCCCAACTTTTAATCCTATGTATTGTGCACTGTCTCATTCAAGCTTGAGTTATATTTTCCTTTTTTTTTCTGCTCTGAATTAACAGGAGAGTTGAAATTTCAAAATTTCTTGTGAAATAAAAATTTCAGAAAATTTTAGTACATGCTCTTTGAAGCAATCTCTTTCAGCAACCTATGTAGTGTTATTTTATTTTGACCTCAGTAATATCATTCTAACAATGCAAAAATCCCTCAACTTAAAATTGTAAAAATGCTGAGGTCCCAGTTATTATTTTAGGTATTTTGTTTAAGTTTCATGTTATATTAGAATGTTCATTACATATAATGCAATATTCAATGCATTTGAATAGGATAGTAAATTAAACCAATTAAAGAAGCAAAAAATCTTGGGTTTAATATTTCATGTTTGTTTTCTCAAAATCAATAAAATAAGTATTTTGAAAATAATGAGAATGCACTTTTATTAGGAAGCTGTTCTATAAAATTGTTTTCAGGCACTGCTACTCTTAAACAACCAGTCATGAGTCTGGTTAGAAGTGAAATTCCCATAGAGTTTGGGTATTTGTTTCAACTCGGCTTTTTGTAAATATTTTCTAACACAAATCAAGTGCAAACAGTTTTCAGTAGGAGTCTACTTAATACAAAAAAAAATAATGGAATTAATAATACTCATCATAACTGTTAATGGAATTAATAATACTCATCATAAGTGTATAATATTGCATGAATTGTATAATCAATAATATTGTTATTATCTTCTATTATAAATGGTCAAAGCAATGAAATGACACTGTTTCTCTTCTTAGGTGAAAAGTATTTTTGGTTTTTATTTCATTCTTGGAAATCATGTCTGAGTATAGTTGTGCATACTTCAAACTCTCTATCAATGAATGAGAGTATCTGTGTAAGTCTGTTGTTCAAATGTTAGTGAGAATTAGATGCAAAATATTGACCAAAACTCACTTTTTTCAGTATTTACTCTCCATAAAATATGTGGATTAATTAACAGGGTTTCCTGTTTCCTGGGGCAGGAGCTAGATGATCTTTAAGGTCCCTTCCAACCCAAACCATTCTATTATTCTATCGTGGTTGAAAGATGAAAAAAAAAAGAAAACAAAATCATCCCAAACAGTTAGTGTTTTCAGAACAACAGTTGAAGTGTTGGAAGGTGTCAGCCCTTCACAATCTGCTTGTTTTAGCATCTTCTGGAATGGGTAACAACTTGGAAACACGACACCACAGAAGTTTTGGTCAAGAGACCTCCATCTTCTGAATTAAAATCTGGATCTCATAAGCAGCTAGAACATTGGATGCAACTCAGACAGAGGAAGGATGTTAAAGATTATCAGCCGAACAGCCACTGAGACTCTTGTCTCCCGTAAATTAAACTTGTTTTTCCCCAGCACATTATAATTTCATTTCCATCATTGTTATTCTCCACCAACATAGAAGGATTTAATTCTCGTTTACATCAGGCTAAATTGACAATTTTCTGTCAAAATGTTTTCCCTTGTGAAAAATGATTTTGCAATTAACATGAAAGTTTTACTAAAAGAATTCAAGAATGTTGATCCTTTTAATTAATGATACAAAAATTCAGATGGAAAAATCTAAATATAGTTTCTTTCACTGCCATACAAAAAGCACTTTCATTTTTTATGCACCACACCGATTTTTCATCAGAACATCTTCTTTTCCCTCTCTAATCTGTTCTTAAAGAATGACAATAAAGACCTTATTGCAGAATAAAATACAAGGATTAATTCGTTCTGACATACTTTTCCTCTTTTTAACCATCTGTATTTTACAATGCATACACCTTCTAGACAGGGCAGGGAGTATCTCAGACACATCAGCTCTACTTTGGGGCTCAATCTGTGAATCTTGAACTTCTCCAATGATATTTTTTGATGACCAGTGAACTGATACCTGGTGTCTCAGGGATGCTTTGCCTTCTCTGCCACTGCAAGGACTAGATCCCTTTAAATCCCGTATTGGGGAACGCAACAGCATTGCCTTTATTCCAGATGTGACTTCACAAATCCATTTTGAAATATTCTTACAATTAAAAAAACTTTACCTCTGATAATGAATATTTTCATATTCTCTCTCTGTTCTATTTTCTTTCCTTTGTGACCGACTTTTTATGTATGTTACACCAACAACTCTTTTCAAGGACTCCTAGTGCAGAGGATCTTTAATGGATATATCAGTTTCAAGGTATTAATCCAATATGGAACACTTTCTGGAATAAAAATGGAGGCTAAGAGCATGTCTCTTTGCTCGACACTTGTATGTGAAAGTTACTACTTGGGTGACATTCTGTTAAGCTCTCAAAAGCCATAGGCTCCTCCAAAATATGGAGAGAAGTGTCTGCATACTTAGGAAATGGTGAGCATTTTGAAGTATAGAGGACTTTACTGGTCTTGTTCAGTAAGTTTACACAAAGAATGCTAATTCTGATGCATTCCTCCTATAACAAAATGAATTCTTTTTATCTTCATTAACTAAGTTAGGCCTACAAGACTCAGGACTTAAAGAGGTCACCCCACTGGCTAGACAGTTCAGAAAATGGGAATTCATAACCCGTTTATTCCTCTGTTGGCAAAAGAGGCCCAGTCCTTCAACACAAATTATTAGGCAATTTGGAGTTCAGTTGCACAGTTTTGAACTCCATGGAGAAGCTGAACAACAATGAAAGTCTTTCATTAAAGCAGCATCAGCCAAATTCGCAATGCCTCTTTGATTAGCAAAAATGGCTTTGCATGTTATGCCTTAGAGTGCTTCTTCAAAGTCCCAGTTCCCTAATTTTCTAAAGATGTGGTTATTAACTCTTCATGTACTGATTCATTGTCACTGGTGCAGTAATGAGCATTCTTCCTCCCTTGCTGTGCTAATTACCAAATGTAAAAATAATTTATGTCTCTCAACTGTTGAGGAAAATTCTTTATCTCTTCACCTTACTTACAACTTTCATCCATTTGATACAGTGTCATCCTCCAAAGGAAAAACTGATCCCATATCTTATCTAGTACTGTATTTTGGGGAAGATTTTTATCTGTATGTATTTCCAGGCTCAGGCAAGACAGCACTTGAAATTTGCATGAAGACCTCTGATGGGATTCTGAGCACTGCTCCAAGCCTCCAGACCTTCTTAATGTAGTGTTTAGCTCAGAGTATCATTGGTCCAATGGTTAAGAATAATTTTGAACACAGAAATTTCTTCAATAGCCAAGACTTAAATCCTGAAGTGTTTATTATGTGAGCAATGAATGTGAACAATGAATCAAAACACTTTGTTAAAATCACTGATGTCTCACCATATTTTTAAGGATAGTCACTATTTTTCTGTAGTTTAAAATGTCTTATACTCTGCAAAGCACCCTGATTCTTTTTTCTTCTGCTATGTTTTGGTAGGAGGCAGGCTGGGAGTGGACTGATCTGCAGTAACCATTGAATTTATAGCTAAGCAATTACCTTTTTTTGAGAGAATGCAAAAAAGCTCAGTCTAGTAAATTTATCACATTTTTCATTGCATTGTATTGTATGAGATATCAGATGACAGCACAAATGAAATCATGAGAGAATCCTCCACAAGGATTTTAAAGGACAGAAATATTTTCAGTAGTAGGACGTTTGCTTAAAGGCCTTTAGAAAAACCTCTCCCCCTATTCTTTTGGCATTAGGTCTGTTTTGAAACAACATGGCTACTTTGCCCTTCTACCTTTCTACTGTCTCTGTATTTATCTGGAAATATTTTTCATCAGATAGGAGTGTCCTGTACGAGAGGGAAAGAAAACATTTTTGCTTGTTCAAAAAAAAGTCAAAGGCTTCACTGTGGAATGAGAAAGGGTCTGATGACATTTTCTAGCAGCCAGCAAATCATGCTGTCATGCATAGGGAAAAAGCCACTAAAATATCTGCAGCTAAAATATCACAAAATTATGTAGAGCTCAATCCTAGGGAGCCATCTGCCATGTGAAAGCTCCACTGATTTCTAAAGGCGTTCATTGCAGGCAGGCTTGCAGGACTGGACGCATAATTTGTCCCTTTTAGAAACTGTAGCTGTCAAAAAGAAGCCTTCATCAAAAACGCTTGAGTGGCAGAGGCTGCCTGAAAAGAATGCCTGTGAATTCGATTGGGCATAAAGCCCCACCACACATCCTTGAAAGGAGTTTGTCTGCTGGCTGAAAATGCACCAAAACTACAGGTATAAGAATGAGCTACCCATGATATATCTGATCCTGCCACAAGTATACATGGGAATCTGCCTACTGTCGAGGAGTTTTCTGTTCAGAGAGTGAGTGGGTAAGGTTTTTCCTCAGTAATCATCTTTTTCTAAGTTATAAGCCCTTTAAAACAAAAGTTAAATACTACCAGATGACGTGGAGGAATTTTTGACATACACTACACATATACGGAGACATGTGGGTGTGTGGATGTGTATAACATTTTAGTATTGCTTTTCTCTTTGTTAAGAAATACCTGTTGGCAACGGTTTATTGGGTCCTGCCTTGGAACAGAGAGATGGCTGAATAGTCTCTCAGGGTCCTTCTCCCAGCTCTGTGTTTTTGGAAGCGCTGAACCTCTATGTGGAGGAAACAATCTGCAGAGAGGCAGAAGGGGATGTGTTTTACAAATTGCAGCCTGATGAGATCTGCAACAACATTAAACACCCATGGAGAGTTACTATAATACAAATACTAAATTAAAAATCTTTTATGGCAGTAGTGAAAGCCAAGCCTCTGAGATATATATATATAAAATAGATAAAATTCCATTAATTTTCAACTGGGACAGACGGTATATTTGAATTTACAGACATGCCAAATGGTAATTTTGGCTTCCAGTCTTTGATCTATTATGGGTGATAACAGCATATGCTACTTTCTGAGTCAGTTTCTGTTATGTCATGAGAAACGCCACCACTAGTAACGGGAGGTGTTTCTACACTAACTAAATCACCAAATCAGGATCATATCATAGAAAATAGGTGGTTTCTAAAGGTAGACTCAATATTTCAGATAGATGTCAAATCCAATACTGAGGAAATAAATCAACAAAAGCAAAGCTCACATGACAAATCAACATGGCATGTAGCTTGTTCAGATTTTTTTTCTTTCATGATGTCAAAGGGTTTTGTATCTTAAAGACTTTCTTTAGCTGGTCATGCCTGGGAGAATTAACAGAGACATTTGGTCTTTGTTGGTGTGTGTCCGAACTTGTATGGCCTGGGGAGGCACAAAGCTGCCTGAGATACCGTAGAGCAACCACAAATAGCTGAGGAATGAGAGCATCTGAGTGCAATTTGATGGAGCAGATGTTGCATCTTAGCACTGCACAGCTGCCTCAAGGCTTTGTCTGGTGTCAGCCCTTTCCTAAATGAGTTTTCATAATGAATTCATTTGTTAATTGACACATAAAAATCTATGTTAATATAACATTAAGGACCTATCTTAAATTTACAAATGCCAGGAAACTGGAGGGGAAAAAAAAAGCCTAAGCTTAACTCATCAAAAGTTACCTACTGTTTTCCATGAGGAAGAAACTGCTGAAGCAAACACAGTTTGCATACCACAAAATTAATACTTGCCCTTTTCTTTTTTTTACTGATACTTGCTATAGGAAACAGTATTTCTGTGGAAAGATCCGTTGTCACTAGAGTTGTCTCACCACTGACCAGGCCAAGAAATAAGGCACTTTCCTTACTCCTTGCAGAAATGTAAAGATGATCTTTCTCTATTTTTCATTGTATCCACTATTTTGACAGCAGAGCTAACAAAATATAGTAGTGGCCCTCATTTCAAACATAAGTTAGGACAGTTCCTTCAGTACAATAGCCCAGTTTTTACCATTTAAGATGAGAAATCCAGAAACAATCTCCTTCTTAAGCTGATAAGATTCAAATATACCATTTTACCTTCAGGGAATACCCTCTGTCAGGCAAACTGCACTTCTGAAGAAAACAAACTTGCACCCTGATCAAGGGCCTGCCAATGGCATATGGTTCAAGTTTTTATGGTCAATATCACGCAGTGTCATCTTCTTGCCATTTCTTCCCACATATACTCTCTTCCCATGCCCTGCTGCCCATCCGGTGCCTTCCTCCTGCCACATCACAGCCTCACAGCTCACTAGTATCTTAGCCCTGGTCTCCAGCTCTGCATCTGTACCATCTCACATACGGTTCAGTCACTACTGCGCCCCCCAACACTTGTGATACGCAATCTGTAGAGCAGAGTGTCTGCCAATAGGAGAGATGGCAAGAAATCGTCTGGTCTGCAGAACATTATGGGTCCTCGACAGGTCACCATTTCTGTTTCATGGGACTGAGAACTGAAGAGAAGAGACATACAGGACATGTGTGAAATGAGGGCAATAGGTAAAGCCAGGTAAAAGCTGAACTTAAGCTATGCCTGGCAGATTTAAATACAATTTTACTACTGAAAACAAAATGACAACAATCACAAATTGCAGACTACAAACGTAATATTCTAAAATCTGTTTCAAATCTGGAAATACTCCAAGACCAAAAAAAGTACACTTTTTTCCTTATCAGTTAGGACTGCTCTCATTCTTTCAAAACATGACTTCCTTCATGGAGGTACTCTGAACTGTGAAGTTGGCTATAGGAAGCAAGCTAAAACAGAAATGAATATCTTTCAGAGATTTAAAAGCAGTCACAGAGAGAGCAAAGATAAAAAGGAACCTGAAGAAAAATGTGTTTGAAATTGAGTATTTGAAATTGTGAGTTTTTACTGGAGTATGAAGTAGCTATACTAGAGTACCAACTAACAATTCTAGTACTGTGACAACTAAACGCTCTTCAATAGGAAACATCATGATGTTATTTGAAAGCATATTTTAGAAGGATTTTACTGACTGAGACGTAAACACAGGAGGTCCACAAATGCAGAATGGCAAATCAGCTACAGAATTTACAGCAAAATACTATGATGACCATTGATACTACATATGAGCTGGAGCTGGATAAGACAGGAATGATATCCAATGTCTGATGCATGATGTAGAGAAATAGACAGTCCTCCTTATAATGACAGCACTAACAGGATGCTGCACATCTTTCTTTGCTATAGAGAGCTTGCAGGATGGATGTGGTCTACCAATTTCTTTTTTTCTCGAGACTGAGTTAGCAAATTTAAAATCTGTCCTAGCAGTTTACAGATTAAAGAAGTTGCATGAAGAATGTGTGTATGTAAGTCATCAGGAAGAGGGCGTGTAACTAGGAGCGGAGGTGTATGAAGTATTTCAGGGTGGAGATGTATGACTCTTCTTTGGGTAATACTACTTTGCGTTTATGAAATCTGTCTTCATCCATAGACTACCACAAATAAATTGCTGCAATAATTACTATAGTCTCTTTAGGCTGCAATTTTTGAAATAGCAAGTCACGGCCCAAGCAATTGTGCAAGTAAAGATCATTTTTTGAGATTATAAAGAATAATTACCAGATAATGCAAAAATACAAATCAGTGATGGAACAGGTCCTTTCCAGCCCTCTGTTTGTAAAACCATCTACTTTTTCTGTCAATTCAGTGGTTCCAGTCACCCCAGAAGCTGCAAGATGTACAAATCTAAAGCAATGCAAGGGATGTTATGTATCATTTTGTGAAGCTCCACCACTTTGCCTCTGGAGTAATTTACTGAACTGATGAGCAGAAAGTGGTTTAACTGTGCTACCTGGGTCTACAAATGGCAGTCTAAGTTTCAAGTTTGCTGATGACTTTGTTTATATCAAGTCTGTGATTTATTTTTTTATATATTTTATTTTTTTATATATTTTATTTTGCCGATTTTTATTCAGCACTGGTGAGACTGCACCTCGAATACTGTGTTCAGTTCTGGACCCCTCACCACAAGAAGGATGTTGAGGCTCTGGAGCGTGTCCAGAGAAGAGCAACAAAGCTGGTGAGGGGGCTGGAGAACAAGTCTTATGAGGAGCGGCTGAGAGAGCTGGGGTTGTTTAGCCTGGAGAAGAGGAGGCTGAGGGGAGACCTTATTACTCTCTACAACTACCTGAAAGGAGGTTGTGGAGAGGAGGGAGCTGGGCTCTTCTCCCAAGTGACAGGGGACAGGACAAGAGGGAATGGCCTGAAGCTCCACCAGGGGAGGTTCAGGTTGGATATCAGAAAAAAATTCTTCACAGTAAGAGTCATTGGGCACTGGAACAGGCTGCCCAGGGAGGTGGTCGAGTCGCCTTCCCTGGAGGTGTTTAAGGAAGGGGTGGATGAAGTGCTTAGGGACATGGTTTAGGGAGTGTTAGGAATGGTTGGACTCGATGATCCAATGGGTCCTTTCCAACCTTGTGATTCTGTGATTCTGTGATTTAACAGAGCAAAAAATACACAAAAAGTAGTTTCACCAAAAACTTATAACTATTAATTAGACAATTAACAATTAAGGGATCAAATAATTTTATCTTTCAAATGGAATGTAAGACAGTGTATCCAATTAGTAGGATCTACTTTGTGACATTTAAGTGAATTTACAGAGTGCAGTTTAACTCAACATTGTAGATTTTTTAATAATTCCTAAGATTTGGCTGGATTTTTAAACTGTGACACCATCAGAAAGCACAAACAAGATAAAAAGCATTTACCATCACCAAGTCAGTCAGAGTAACAACATGGACTTTAATGACAACTTGTGCAACACTATGAGCTACTCCTTCTATTCTTAACTTCTTGAATGTACCTATCATAGAAGACGTCTTTATTGGAAACACATTAGAAAAAAATAACCGAACAGCCCTTTCTTTCTTTTTGTATGTCATGCTCTCCAGAAATGCCATGAAGCCAGAGGATTTGAGGCTTCCTCCTCAAATTATCTTCCAAGCCAGAGGATTTGAGGATCCTCCTCAAATTATCTTCCAAGCCCTTAGTGAGAGCTCATCCTAACTTCTATGTGCCTGTTCTTAGAATTAAAAGAATGATGTTGCTCAGTCATCTCACTCCAAAGTGATTGTCTTGATACTGTGTGAATGCAATTGAGAAGTTTAGCATAGCTCTAGAATATAGATTTTATCAAGAAGAATATATTAAGAATATAGCATCCAGGAGTTTATGGCACTGCAAATTGTTTATACTTTTGCAAACCAGTGTAAAATAAAAAATGTAGACATTGCATTAATTTTGGTAGAGGCAAATATTTTCATAAATTGCCAAGTGTGAAAAATGCTGCTACATCTAAGGTCAAGTTTTAAAGATATATTAATTTATTTTCTGTTGATGCTTGTCCACAACTCCTCTCTACTGGACTAGACATAGACTGTATATAAGCAATACCTACAGTATGCATAAATTGGATATGAGGTGCACTATCTGTAGATGAAAATGAGAATTAAAAAAAGGTGTGTTCAAATAACTAGGCATGCATAGAAGCGATATTGGAAAAATTGACCCAATCTCTTTTACAGAGGTAAAACTCTCAGACATGATACTGCCCTAAAAACTGCAAAGAAGCCAAACTTCTGAATGTAATGCAATTTCTTCCCTCTCATTATTAAGATTTAATACTTTTTTGAGGTTGGAGAATGCAACATATCTCATTATAGACTGGTTAATACAGAATGTAAAAAAAAAGAGGCTTCTAAGTATTGAAATAATGAGGGCATTTTCCTCCTTCCACATGTAAATTGTCTCATATTCCAATTTATTTCTGTATAAATTTATTGTTACATATGCTAATACACAGAACTGAATCAAGGAAAAATAATTAAATGTGTTATAAAACATATGGAAACATACATATTATGTGATCTTTACTAAAAATCCATCTTAATGATGAAAGCACCATTTAGCATCCTCTCTGAAACTGCACGCCATCATTTATTTATGAGACACTACTTTCTGTAGACAAAGAAAGTATCTTCCAAAAATAGGAATGCCATATTTTCAAGGCATGTTGCCTATTTTATTTTCGTAACTAGTAAATGTCAAACAGTATTCATACACAATATTGATGCATTGATGTTTTTATTCAACAGTGAAGGTACCTTTCCTTCTTACATTATATATTTATGACACACAGAAGTGTCAAATAAATTATGTCAAAGTAGCTAACATCAGACCTTATGACACTTGAATCATAGAATCGGGGCAAATAACCTTTAAAATGAAAGACATACGATGAGAATTAAAAGCATTTAATTTGCATAAATATAATGTTAACAGTTTCTTCCTTATTATATATTTTATGCCTAATTTATGATTGTCACTATATTAAGTTCTTAATATCAGTTTGCACTCCGGTAGTTTTCCTTCTTCTTCTCTATGTTTTGGAGTGTATGAAATGAATTCTGTAAGAAGCACGTGATCCAATCCTGATTTTAGAATAGTCTGATTAGCACATCCTAAACTTTTGCAGAAAACTCTTCATTTGTGTAATGTATTATCTAATATTTAGAATTAAGTCTCTAAATTTGATACTGGGCCATCTCTTGAAAATCATCTCATGTTAAAGTTTTCTTAGGAAGCACAGAATATACTAAAATGTGCAAAATGGAAGCATTGATTTTCATAAGCTAGGTGATTCATGCATTTTCAGTTTAGGAATGTAAAATCTGAGCACTGAAGTACACACATAAGAATCAAAGTGAATGGTTAGGTTTTCAGAATTGCTTACTTCTCAGAGTAGTACACTTATTTGCTTTGTTATTTGAAACCTGTTGGTAAATGAGACACTTTCCGAAGCCTCTGCTGTGGGGTTTGGAGTAGATCTCACACCTCTAGACATAGATATGAATGGAGAAAGCACATCACTTTGCAGAACTCAGACTCTATTTCCAGCACTGCAGAAGCCTATTTATGCAATCATAGTTAATAAAACTTTTAATTACTCTGAAAGCTCCCTAGGGATGTTCAGGTAAATAAGGCTTAAAGGTACAAAGATTAATGTCTGCCTCAGGAGGGAACTATAACTAAACCCTTTTTTCTTAGTGGATTTAATTCACCTCTGGGGATCATGAGACCAGGACCTGCACCACTGTAAGGAGACACAGACTTCGAGCAGTCTGTTTGCCATAGGGCGAGTTTGGCTCACTTTGTCCTTTAGCCTAGAGAAGAGATGGCTCTGGGGAGGCCTTACAGCAGCCTTCCTGTTCTTAAAGGGGGCCTCAAGGAAAGCTGGAGAGAATCATGGAACTGTAGAATCATAGAACAGTTCGGGTTGGAAGGGACCTTAAAGATCACCCAGTTCCAACACCCCTGCCATGGGCAGGGACATCCCACTAGATCAGGCTGCCCAAGGCCCCATCCAAACTGCCCCTGAACACCTCCAGGGATGGGGCATCCACAACTTCCCTGGGAAACCTGTGCCAGTATCTCATCATTCTCATCATGAAGAAATTCCTCCTTATGTCTAGTCTAAATCTGCCCCTCTCCAGTTTATACCAGTTCCCCCTGGTCCTATCCCCACAAGCCTTTGCAAAAAGTCCCTCCCCAAGAGAGGGGCTCTTTATCAGGGTTGTAGAGACAGGAAAAGGAGAAATGATGTGAAGCTGAAAGAAAGGAGATTTAGATTAGATATTAAGAAGTTGGGGTTTTGCTGTGAGGGTGATGAGGCACTGCAACAGATTGCCTAGAGAAGTCATGGGTATCCTGTCCCTGGAGGTACTCAGGGCCAGGCTGGATGAGGTTTTGAGCAACTTGACCTAGTAGGAGGTGTCCCTGCCCATTGCAAGGGGGTTGGAAATAGATGACCTTTAAAGTCCCTTCCAACACAACCTATTCTATGATTCGATGATTCTATGTTTATATTGTATTTTATACTATTCTATTATTTTATAGTAATGGTATTTGGACTATATGGTCATTGTCGATACTTTTCAACTGAGCTATTCTATTCTATTCTATTCTATTCTATTCTATTCTATTCTACTCTACTCTGTCCTGTCCTGTCCTATCCTGTCTTGTTCTAATGAAGCTAATTGGGATATTTTGGGTTAAGCTCCAACACATGTACATAGTAATTCTTCCTGAGAGCCAGAGTGAAGCCAGTGGACAGTCTATACACAAAGAAGCATTGAGGAACATGTTGAAATTTATAGTAAACTCCAAAACTTAATCTAGGTGGTGCATGGTGTTTCTTTCAATTTTCACCAAAGAACAGTAGTTGTTTGTGTGTTGACTTTGCAAGTGAAGTAAATACACTACCACCAGAGATTTGCAAAGAGCAAGTCAGGTAAGACACTAAGCAACTACCAGCCCACCAGCAGAGCAATCAGTGATCTCCTGCCAGTCACTCACCGGTGTATGAGATCTGATGGTGTGTTATCCTGGTCCCTCGAAGACAGGCAATGTGCAATCACCAGTTTTGGTAAATGTCAACAGTTCAGCTTGGAGGGGAGAGGTTGCAGAAACAGAAACTGCATCAGAAATCATTTGCCCTCCTAACCCAATTGGAAAAAAGAAACTACCCTCCCTCATCTGTTAACCATGGTTCTGTAAAAGAATTCCAGTCTGACAGTGCTTAAACTCAATACAGATGGTTTAAAAAGCAATGAAAAAGGGCAGCTATGTTTACGGATGCCTTGAACACTCTGTTCTGCTGTGAAACAACTATCCTAAGTGGTGCCATTTGTCAAAAAGGGACTCTAATTAGCAGTATATATTCTCAGATATAGAAAGAAATGTAGGCTAATTTTATAAAGTAAAATACATTACAGGAATATTACAAGAAATTTAGAGTTATGACCAAATGTTTTAAGGGAAGAACTATATTTCATCTGCAATTCTGCCCTGAGAAACAACTGAGCAGTAATCACAGCATTATTTTGATTTTGAAGTCTTATGCCAATGAAGCACTTTTTTAAGTGACACTGAAGGTCTTTGAGCTAATGGGAGATAAATATCCATCTCAAAACAGCCATTTAGCTGTTGAAACATTATTCCTATTAAAATCAGTGGAAAGTGGAAGCCATTTTGATTATCACTACAAAATTGCTAATTTGATGCAGAGATGTAGAGGATTTCATCAAGTGCTAATGCTATAGGAATTTTAAAAGCATCTGTGTTGTTCCATTTACAAGATCATTCAGAATAAAACCAAAAGTCTTGTAGATGCATGTTTGCTAAAGACCCTATTTTTAACAATTTCATTAATGAACTTGTCTGTAAATTTTCAGAAAAAAAATCATTTAGGAGTCAAAGAATAAATACAGAACTGAGTAGAAAAGATGCCATTTATTCATTTATTCAGTTTGCACATAAGTAGAGATCTTCATTCAGCTGTGACATACAATTGATGCTCTACAATTAATGTACAATGTAAATAGTTTGTAAAGTGTTAATAAATTACTAAAACTGTTTGAGAATTTATTAATCAAATGTTACAGACTGTTACTGAGTCTGAGGATGTAACCTGCAAAAAAACTACTCATCTGAACTGAATGCGCTTGGGACAATGCACAGAATTTATTTCTCCTATGTATAACAAGCTTCTCACAGTTCCTAATCAACCCTTTATAAAGTTTTTCTGAAAGTAGCCTTAGTAGAACATGTACAGCACACTTCTGGTCATCTGTGGGACAAAGTGGGGAATAGCTTCAGGAGTCACCTGTAACTGAAAGGGTAAAAAAACCCTATGCATTCCCATCTTGTCTTTTACTAGTGTGGAATCACTAAGACCAAAAGCCTATCGATGCCTTAACACAAGCATGCAGAGAGAGATAAAAATAACTCCATGAGCCACCTCACAAACGTATGTATGTATCAGCTGCTGAAAATGGGATGCTGAGCATTACATTTTGCCTATAGACTTCAGATGCACAAAGCACCCTCAAAGTTCTCTCCTCTCTGTAGTGCTGAATGGCCATTATTGTTATTCATTTACCTTTTAGCTTCCATTGGTTTTTTTAAGTTGGTAAGGAAAAATCCTACTCCTCATTTTTTGATTTTTTTTTTTTTTTGTTTAACTCTTACATGTTACTGCTGGTCTTCATGTATGGCAAGAAAAGAAGAGGAAAAAATTCATACATGTTGCCACATAACATATTGACATGATAGTATATTCTCATACAATTGATGGCAGTATATAATTAGAAGCAAAATACTTGACCAATTAATTCTTCCATGCCATCAGACAGTACTGCACACCAGAACTGGGGCTGAAATGTGGCCTACACCTGATGTGTCTCTCCACTGTCACATCTCAACTGCCACAGCTTACAATTTCAACACCAAACAAATCAAAGCTCAAACTGGAAATGCAGACTGGAAATGCTGGAAACAAGAGCAAGTTTTGAAAAACTGTTACCAGTTTTTCCTCTTTGATCTGAGCTAAAGAATACCTGTGGCTTTGAAATTATAGCAAACCATAATAATAACTCATGACAACTACCAGAGGAGGGGAAAAGCCAGTGCACTTAGAATACAGACATCTGCCCTCTCTGAGTACACAGTGCTCCCACTGACCTTAGCAGGCATTAAAAAGCATGCAAAACAAAGTATGAAAAAATGGAAGAATAAGATAGCTGTGATATTATGCTGTTATTGCAAATGACTGTCTTTAACAGAAAAAAAAAGGAGAAGTGAAGCCATTGAAAATATTATGCACTGGTATATGGCTTCCTGCATATACTGTATCGAATATAACACACTGTGTTTAAGAATTCATAATGTCTCATTATTCTATGCACAAGACTACAGTTGCATATTACAACTAATGTTACAACAGAAGACATCTAAAAGAATTTACACACAGGTAAACACAGCCAGTAGCTATGTCTGCTTCCTAATAATTTGTGCGTAAATGTGTATAAAAATATTATATAAAAACATTATAGAGCAATTATATGAACATTCTCTGAGCAATTGAAGATGAAAGATTTTCTTTTTTTCTGAATGGCAGATCAGAAAGTCATTGCTGAGTGCAGTAAATATACGTGACACACAAAAGATCATCTATGAGATCCTCTGGAGAAAAAAAGCTAAGGAGAAACCATGGTGTAGTTCATTCTGAGTATGACTACATCAAACTAACCATATTCAATGAATTGACGTCACACTTCACTTTGTTCACTGAACTTGCTGTAATTCTAAATTGGAAGAGAGAGAAAAAATATTATTATAATATTTTCCTAGAATGCCATGTAAAATTAGCAGGTGAAACAGTACTAGCTTGCAAATGGCACCATTATAGAGACTATAAATCAAAAAGTTATTCTTGGTGAGGATGGACTGCAGAAAGCAACAGATCAGTCTCATCAACTTATCAACATAAAAATTAGAATTACATGACATTATCCTTGGTGGATGTAGATAAAAGCACTTTTGCATTTCCAAACGGCAGCAGAGATGAAAATGAACCACAAAGACTGCTTGCTTCTATCTTTCTCCTGGGGGAGGAAGCTGAAATGTAAATTGGAAAAATCACTTTCCACGAATCTCCAACTTCTTCCTTCTGTTCTTTTCTATCCTAAACCTATCTTATCTTATTCTAACCCCATCTTATCCTACCCTGCCATCTTTCTTTCATGTAAACCCTCGAAGTTCCTGCTGACTTCAGCACCTTAAAAAGGCACGGGAAGTGTACATAGACTCTGTTCATTACAGTGTGGTGCTGCTATTGCCTTCACGTTGTCTTTTTACTCTTGCCCATCTTCTCTTATCTTCAGGTGTTAAACATTAAAAAAAAAATTAAAAAATCCCCAAATCACATACTTTGGGTACTCTGAAGAGGCATCAGCAGCATATATACACTGTTCATAATTACATTCAAAATTTGAGGCTGCATGCAAGCCTTTCAGACTAATCCACTAAGCTGCTACTCAGAGTGTTGATTTGCCTAGCAGTTTTGGTAGAAACCTGGAATCAGTTCAGAATTGGGCTTCTGAGCTCTAATTCCACCTTTTCAATTTGAACATTTGTCCTGGTCTTTCTATGTCCCATTTTATGGAAATGGGAATACTAGTACATAATAACTTAGAAGAATGTTAGGAACATTAATTAATGTCTATAAAGAATGCAGACATTTGATAACATAACAATCACCCTAATTCATCTAACCAGACTCAGATAAAATATACAATAGTCATCCTCATTATTTTTGCCCCGCAGTTACTATTTAGTATTTTTTTTTGCAGGACCACAAAATGAAAAGTGTTGAAAAGCTCCCAAGAGAACATGTGTTTCTGGTCAATCCACTAGACTAACTGTGCCAATTCACCTTATCTGGATAAATCAATGGAAAGTGATTTTGTCCATAGGCAACTCTAATTTAATTAGTAAAATATGAAGTGGAGGGAAAAAAAAACAACAAAACCACAGACCATAATGAGTTTAATGTCCCTTGGAGAAGGCTCTGGGCCAAGCTCTAGCCATATTTGGAATATTAAATAAAACCATGGAAAAGCATGCTACTTGTAATGGATGCTCCATTACACTTGGTTTGTAATGGAAGAGGCTCACACAGTTTATGAGGAAAGCCTAAGTTTACAGCCTTTTAACAAGGAAAGCAAAAATTATTATTAAGTAAATACATGTTCAAGCAAATGCATGTTTAAGTCTCAAGCCTCAATTCCTGAGCTAAGTCTTCCTTCTTCCTCTCTCTCCTACCTCGTGCAGTTCCTCTCCTCTCTTTCCACCAGTGTCCACCAGCACACTACAGCACAGGGTAGAGACAACCTCATTAGCTAGAAAACAATGCGCTTGGGATCCAGAAGTGCAGTGCTGTGTGAAGTAGCTTTAAGCAACCCTATCTGAGGAGTGGAGTGTTGTTTCAGCAGTGTAGAGTTGGGTGTGAGTTAATTTGCCTCACCAATAAGCTATGTTAGGTTTTTCTAGATCACTTTACACTTTTCCAGTGGAGAACGCGCCTAGATTAATTCACTGCAACACAGTGCCCCTGGACATAGTGTGGAAGACCAAGAAGTTGTTTCTAAAGGAGAGAAGATGATAGGATATTCTCTACTGGTTGTAGAGAATAGACAAAAGCTTTCTGCACAAAATGTTCATTGGGTAACTAAGACTTCCCCAGATTTTAACAAATTGCATCAGCATCCAAGAAGCCCTCCAGACTTTACCTACCCCTGTTGTAAGTCTCACTCGGTGAATTTGAACGGCATTGATTGCTGAAGAAATAGATTCAAAGAAGACAGGATTTTCAGATTCAAGAGTTTCACCATACTGCATTGCTTTTATCAAGGAAGCTGCAATAAAGCAAACACAAGCACTGATAAGGTAATGAGTATATACAAGTCATTGTGTTAAAAAATTTGCTGTAAGCTGATACTTGCCTTTGCAGTGTGCTAGAAACACATCGATGTGTCTGTTTTTACAGTCCATGTAAATCTGTATGAAAATATGAAATTAAAAAAAAAAAAAGCTATTTAAAATACCAACAAAGAATAAAACAAACAAAAGGAACACATTCAAATCAGGCAGAGAGCGTGGAGTGCTGCTGTTGAAGCCATACTGCCAGCAGCCACCAGAGCGAGCCCTTCTATAATGCAAATACCACAAACCCAAACCAATATCCTCCCCCATTCTCAAAGTAGCTGAGAATTAAATCTGAATTTGATTAACAATTTTTCATTCTTTATTACAATTTTAGGGTGGCTTTTTTTCCAGCTCTCATTTTTCAGCAAGTTTTCCCATCTTCTCTCCATATGCTCACCTACCAGCTGACAAGAACATGAATCAGATCTAGAAAACTTTGAAATTTCCAGCAGTCTAGCAGAAAAGCACCATAACGATCACGGTACATTCTACAGTAAGTCGTTCTTTATTCTTTCTTTGAAAATGTTAAACTTCACAGAGACTCAATATCCAATAAGCTAGAAAGTTAAAAAAATGTGAAAATAAATCTAGACCAGGAGTAGGGCTTTTTTTTCTGGAAGATGAGGAACATCCAAAGCAGTTCCTACTAAATAATCCATGTACATTGGAACAATTCTGAGACAAGAGATTCAATGAGAACCACATAAGAATATGCTGTTTCTAAAAATAAACCAAAAGCCTCACTCAGTCTAAGATTCCCTCTAGCTCTAGCAGTAGTGATGGTATTTGTGGAGGAGTGTAATAACAAGGACGCAGAAAGTCTCTTCCTCCTCTGCCTAACTTAGTTTCAGACCAGTTTCTCACTCAGAGGCTGCACTCTCAACCTGCACATATCGCCTCATGGGCTTAGCTCTCACAAGTTTGTCAAACATTTCTTCAATATAGTTTGCATTTCTGAGTTCTGTAAGATCTTTTGGAAATAAGTTTCACAATTATTTTTTTAATTAGTGCTTTACTGAATGACCTGTATTTTGAAGGGAGACATAATAAAGAGTAATTTCCATTAAACTTATTTTTCCAATTTTCTTTTGAGTATATCCCGTCCTATACAGGTAGTTTTAATTTAACATTTTTAAGCAGGACTTACTTCGCTGCTTAGTCACTGCTGTAAATTGAGAGAATGGTTAGGATAAGAAAAGTCCTGGGCTGAGACCCAAGCTCAAATCTAATCTTCTATCCTACTCAGAAGAATTATATGAACCAAACCTTGCATACTGACTTAAATCTGTACCCATTATAAAACTATTAAATGCCGGACCCAACGGAAATGTGAGAAATAGCTTTGAACATAATTTTTCGTCCTCTATATAGAACTGTTCATTATGTGGTTACTGATTTTAATCTTCTGGGAGCTTTTTTGGAGCTCCTGCAATGCTGGAGGAACCGAGCCTGCTAGGTATGTAACCCACAGGGGAAAACATGGAGATCATTAAGACCTCTGTCTTAGCAGAAAGCAGGACACAGAGATAAAATCTCAGAATTTAAAGATGAAATTTTAAAGAAGTAAACCTGCACATGCCTCCACTGCAACTGACATAGCTACCATGACAGGGTCAAATATGACCTAAAACAACTTTAAAATTAAAAACAAAACAAAACAAAATCAAAACTGTTCACAAAGTCATCTTCATTGCATACAGGTACTTACATTTGCACCGAATGTCACCCAAAATCTTTATAATTATTTTTTTATAAATAATATGAACATAGTGCAGTTTAATACCACATCTGCACTCATCTTTTCCATGAGTGGCATGTTTATCCATGGGTATAACCAGGGTAACTAGTAGCTGGTCCCAATAACTTGTATGTGTAATTATATTTCTATGTAGAAAATTTGTCTGATGTCATGAATACCTCAAGCAGCACTGAGACTCCTGTGTAGTCAAAGAATTGCAGTCCACTGCAGTCTAATATCAAAACAGGTTGCTCAATGTGACATGACTGCAATGACTCACCTAGATATTTGATAAATGAAAAACTTTAATTAAATGGGAGAATAGTCAAGAAATGCATATAAAAATAATGATAGTTCAACAAAATAATTCCAGACTACCACAATAAAAATATTACTATTATGTACTGAGGTATCAGTCAAGCAATGGCACATTTTAGAAGTACAAATGAAGGAGCAATGAGATGAAGTGATGACAGGCAGAACATACTATTAGTGAGATGTTCTAAACAAGAACACTCTTGCAAGAATTGAAGAACTGTGTCTTCAGACATGAAATTCTAAATGACCCAGGATAATATCTTGGCTTGTTTGGAAAAGTTTATGTGAAATACACAGATAATATATTCATTTCTACGGTACCTAAATGCCTGCCTACGTATTAACTAACATTCTCCTATAAGGAAGAAAAACATGTGGCGTGGAATGTTCCATTTTCCTAAAGGTTTACTGTGCTGGGTTTTGTTTGGTCAGGTTTCTTTATACTACCATGTATTGATGCTGGAGAAATAACATATTGGTAAGATTTGCAAAGATCTTATACTCATTCTGCAACCTCAGGCCAACTTGTACTTAAATTAAGGATACTCCGTACTAAATGTGTCCTAAACTAGGACATAGATAATTGATTCCTGGCTTTCATAAAGTGAAAACTAGAAAATAACGCACATTTTATTTACATTGCTTTGTGCACAAATTTTAGCTATCGTAATGCACAAAAGTTAAAAAGTAAAGATGAAGGAAAGGAATTCTGAATGCAAAGATGGGTTAAGCTAAATAGTTTTGACAGAGCAAAGGAAGAGACTTGGAATTTCCCCGTTATGTAGTGTTATAATAGTGCTAATTAATTTCTGACAGTAGCCTGAGAGATAAAGGACTTGGACCTTCAGAGTTTTACTGTCTTTGTACTGTCCAATGTGCATTAATAGATACATTTCAAACTAAAATACAGAATTTCAAAGGAAATCTCCTGCCTGATATTACCGTGATGGAAACCCAGAAAGGATTTATGAGAGCTGCTAGGCTGCTTGCAGTAATCTTTTCTACACACCACCTCAGTCTCTGAAAGAAAAGAATTTGGTCTTTCTTCCCGTTACTTACTCATGATACCTTCCCACCCAGCTGGCATCCTGCACTGCGGTAGAGGCTGCCTTGATTAGGAATGGGAATCTGAATGGTCTGTACCTACTCCCTCTCTGAACTAGTGGCAACGGCGGCAGCAGCTGTTTAATGTGGTGCTGATGCAGACCAATGGAAAATTGGTACTTCCCAAAGGGAGAAAGGAAAGATTTTGACAAAGATGTACATTGCTGTGACTTCCAGTTCAACTGCTGTAAGATTTAAGGATTACATCTTTCTGTTCCTCTCCTTCCTAAAAATTTAAGCCCCATATTTTGCTTTCCTTTTTATAGGGATTTTTCTTTTTTCTCTCTGTATTTTTTTTTTTTAAAGCTCCCATGAAGTATCACCATGGATCGGTTAGTACAAGGAAAACCAGAACATTTAAGTCTTTAACTCAGGACTTAAGCAATGAAAAAAGAAGCTTTTTGTTGTCTGTCACTCCAGTAACATGAGAAATCAGTTCATCCAAAAAGAGACTGACCTATATACTGCTCAGACCTTTGAAGAATCTCCTCATATATCAAGTGCTTTGCACTCTTCTAGTATTTTACAGTGTAGACCTTTATAGTCTTCAGTAGCCATTACCATTGTGTTGCCATGTGTTACAGCAAAACGTTCTAGCATCCCCAAGTAAACTAAACACTGTGCTTTCATAAAAATGTCACGAGTCTAGTTAATAAATGTAAACAATGTTCAGACAATATGCCTCAAATCAGATTCTTTACTGTGTCTTTAATGCTTCTAAGTGTTTTAAATAAACACATCATTTTAATTCCATCCATAATGAAGTCATCTGTACAAAGTACCTTCTGCAAAAGGTTGCTGAAGCTGTCCCCTAGGAGTGTATGTGCTCTGGCTCTCTTTGATTGGGAAGAGTGGAATTATCCAGCTTAATCCTTAATTGATAGCAAAATCTTAGTTTTTTCTTTATTCTCTCCTCTACTGATGCACACTGGTGCCCACAGTGTCACTGATTATTCAGTTGTTGTTTTCTGAAATTTTCTCCGAAGTGGCATTAAAAATCACAGAGATTTAACGTTACTCTAATCTTACCCTATTTTTACTTTTGCATACTAATATTCTAGTCCCACAGTCAATGCAAAAAAAACCAAGACCAGAGCATAGCAAAACAGCCTCTTAGGTGTTTGTCTAAAGACCGGTGTAGGCAATAGCGTGGGAAGTGCCCCCACCACTATGTCTCTGTCTCAGGATGCACATAGTGATTCCTGTGAAATGAACACAGACTCTTGCAGAAAAGGCATTTCAATGGGTTTCTTGCTTTTGAAATCTTAAAAAGTCAATCAAGAACAGAATAAAAATAAGACCTGCTAGATCAAGGTTAACAAAGTTTAACACTATTTAGCAATCACGCTACATTGAATATTTGGCCTAACTGAAAATATTAATCTCCAGACATTACCTAGAAATAAATAGAAAAGCACAGAAGTATTTTGCACACTTGCATCCATCTTGGTGTTAATATAATTTATAGATAAAAAACTCACCATGGCAACTTCCATTGGAAAATGAACAGAGCAATGTGTTCTGCTCACACTGAAATAAAAGTAACAAACTATTAATTTACCAAGGAAAACTAGTCCAATGTATATAAGCAGAGAAAATCAATGCAATGCATAACGTAACAATTTTGTTTCTCAACATCAAAGTTAAATCCTTCTCTCCAAAATCATATCACATGCAACAGACTACTGGATATATAATATTTGCTCTTGGTATTTTTCTAAAGTTATACCAAACTGATAATTCACTTTTCTTTTTAGATGATTCAACATCTGTCATGCCCGAGTATGCTAGAAAGCTAATTATAGACATAATGCTTTGGGGGCAGCAGAGCTTGGTTAGAAAGTGGTCAAAAGATGGGAAAGATGTTCTTGAAAAGATAAATTCTAGTTAGTGATTTTATAAGATTAACTTTTTCTTTCTTTTTTACTTCCTGCAATTACATCTGCTATCCCAATATTTTAGTAAGAACATTTTTTACTTATAAATTTATTGAACAATTACCTTTAACCAGAGAAATCTTTTACAGTTATTTCAATATGAATGATAAGTTCTCACTATAAATATGAGTTAAAACCAGAAATACAGCACAGGTACGAAAAACAACATTTGTTTTTCTGTAGCAATTTTTTTTCACTCCCATTATGCGCTACAGAAAGATCTTCCTTCCACATAAAAAAAACAACAACATAGTAACTCAGGATACTGCCAAGTATCTTACAGAAGAGACAAAGGATAAAATCTCTCTCCTAAGTAACTTATAAATTAACTTATTAAATTAACTTATTACACTTATGAAATTAACTCAAAAATTAATTCCATGCAAATTTTAAGTAATGTCTCTCTGTTTGGGGTTTTGTTACCATACTAATCTGAATCAGTTAGCCTTGCAGAACCAAGGAAATAAAGTAGCATAATTTCTTAGCTGAATTTCTGAACAATGAGGCAAAGCCACCCATCAAAGCAGGTATGGGCACCACAGCTCTTTGCCTGGAGAAAGCAGAGATGGTAGGTACACCATGCTGAACACTGCCTTTTAACAACTCATCTAAGAAATTTTCATGATTTTTCTCCGCTCAATTTGCCAAACTGGATGAAATACCGCAGTAAGTGCTGTATGGTATTGGAATGTCTTCATTGTAATGATAGAAAAATAGTTGGAGATTTTTTTTTACCCTCTTAGAAAGTGTTGTAGGAAGTTGCAGTAGTCATATATGGATGAAATTGAAAAATACTGTACTTACAGAGATTTTTGCCAAAATTGAGTTACATGCAATTTGTGTACTGTTTATTTTTGCAATATAATGAGTGCACAAAATGAAACACTTCCTTTGAGAAGAACTTTAGCCAGTTTGTACCTTCTTCCTAATTCTCCTGAAATTATTTATAGTTAAGAACAGAAATGAGGTGTCTATCTGTCATACACTCACCTCCAGCAAAAAAAAAAAAAAAAAGAAAATCATATTTTATTCAAGTAGATTCGTAGTTACTCATTGTCTTTTTAAAATAACAACCTTATATTAGCTGAGGTTATGTAAGTTCTGCCAGAAATTTGGAAGACTTCTGGATCGGTGCTTTTCTGTGTCTTACAGGAAAATATGCAGAAATAGTAGATATACGCTTTTCAAGTGGTAATAAGAAAAATAATCTGTATTGGATCTGATTAAGATAAGGATTAACTTTATTCTGTTCTAAATTAATAATTTGCAATATTACCTTCTTATATCCATTTCAGTATCTGGTTGCATTCTTTAAGAAATGCAAGGAAAGCAATCATGACCTTCAATGCTGTTCCCATGATTACCGCAGCATATAGCACATCCTACCTTGTTTACATCTTCACATCCCTGGCTGCTCGTGCTATCCTTTTCAATTATCTTTATCAGGTCAGCATGAAATTTCCTGGCATTCAGAAAGACTAATGGGTTGTTGACTGAAACTATCTTTACCTGTTTTAATGATTCCTACGAAAAGAAATAAACATAATGTTGAAAAGATTATCTTACTTTTGGAGACTAAAACCCAAAAAAATTTATTTAAAAATCCTGAAAATTGCTGTAAATCAAAATAGAGGGAGCTTTGTATTGTGAGAATGACATAACACATAACTGCCTTGATCAGTCTTCACACACAACTGAGGTATAAAAGGAAATATAAGTTACCTATAGGGAAAATTATCCTTAATTCATGCTAGCATGAAAGAAAAATCATATTTGTTATGATGCATAATACTAAGAGGAATTTTCTGGCAAATAGTAGTAGCACTGTTTCAGTTGGCATGATCCAACAGGCAAGGCAAGTTTGGCAGACAGGGAACATAATTTATCAGACAAATACATGTATTGGAAAAAGTACACAACATTTTGGGGCAAACACTGCAGGTGGTTTGGGGAACAACAAAAATTGTTGTTCATCTAGGCCATCTGAAGACTTTATTACAACAGGGACGTTTCTCCATGGAAATGCTTAGGCCAAGCTTGAACAACATATTTAAAACCTTGCCAGTACATATCTACAACCAATACAATAAAAATATCTAAGAATCACAGAATCACAGAATCACAAGGTTGGAAAGGACCCATTGGATCATCGAGTCCAACCATTCCTAACACTCCCTAAACCATGTCCCCAAGCACTTCATCCACCCGTTCCTTAAACACCTCCAGGGAAGGCGACTCGACCACCTCCCTGGGCAGCCTGTAAGAACTATCACCCATATTTTCTACTACTTGACAAACGTGTGACTAGAGAATCTAAAATAGCCACAATAACACAGAAGCTCCAGTTGCCAAAAAGAAAAGGATTCATTTGCCTTTCATGCATGTCTTTTATGGAAGCTGGGGATCTCTAGGTTACATATGTGCAGTTCAGTGTGTTCTCCTTCTAGTTCAGAGGAAAAGAGAATCCTTGAATGTACCTCCCGAAAATTGCACAGCAATGATTTCTATTAGGTATTTTCACAGGCAAAACATGGTATTACCAAGTGTCACCTACAACAGTCTCATAAAAAACTTTGGAAGAATGAAAACTGCACAAGAGACACTATTCTGCTAATTTAATGGACAAACACTTCAGCTGACAACACCTCAGCAGGTCAGCAGCAGATCATGAGAACAGATCAACATTCTGATTCAGATTCTGAGTTCTCCGAAAGGATTGGATTTGAGTCCATGAATGTGCTATACATAATAAAGTATTCTATCACTAGCTGTAAAAAGGGGTCTGGATACAGAAAATATCTGTTTACTACTGAAATAAAACGTCTGATTATGTGAGTATCAGATCTACTAGTGACAATGCACTACAGGATGTAAAAAAACAAGAATCCACAAGAGAATGCAGGTTCAAAAAGCTCTTATTTTCTAACAAAACAAGGTCCCACTCAAACACAAGTAAGTGAAGCTCACACGTGGACTGTTTTTCAAGTAGTTCTAAAAAGCGTAGGATTGCATTGAAGATATGCAACTTCCCAACAGACTTTCAATTAAAACAGGAATGGAAGTCTCCACCATAAACCATACAAACTGCTTCCTTATTGTAGCCTACTATTCAGACTTCTGGGAACCAGACGATTTCTCAGACACCACCACAGCCACCATCATACAAACTAGGAAACATTTCAAAGGTCCAAAACTGAGAAAATGAACCCCAGGAACTTTATACAGGGTCTTTGCACAATTTACCTATGAATGTGATTGTGGTAAATATCCATCATCAACATACCTTGATCAGTCAAGTTGCAAAGCCTAACTGGCAATTAAAATAGCTAAGACTATATGAAACAAATCTCTAAAATAAGAGCTAAACAGAGAGCAATAAGTGCTCAAATGTGTAAATACTGAGACAGCCCATAGATTCCCATAAAATCAATGCTATACACAGCTTGTTGTGGAGACATGGGCACTTTGGTGCCATACCAGAACTGGCAATGTGGTAGATGCAAATTAAGAAAAAGGAAGACTGATGTGCAAGATCAAAGCTTATAATGATCAAGAAGCTAATAATTTTCCAAAATACAAGATGGGAAATTCGAAAGGCTCAAATTGTAAGGCCAAGTCAAGCAGATAGTAGACTGAGGTATAAACTTTTGTCCAGGATCAGTAAGGACAACTGTGACAAATTTGGCTCAGTTATTCCTTCCTTTGGTTTGGTTATAGCTTCTTTCTCGGTGATAACTGTTTTGAGAAAAATGGACTTCCTCTTTGTTGTGTTCTTGCTAAGAAAGAAAGAAATGGTGGTCTATTCCTGCTGTCCCTTAGAAAGATATTGGCAATTTCCCCATGCAGTCTGAACAGCTTCAGTAAGAGTTCAGTGAATGCCTGTGAAGCAATGTGTTTCACATAAGTTTCTAAATACCCTCTTGATTTTTTCCATATTAAAGTGTCTTTTCTTCTATTGATTAAATAGCCCCCATAAATTCACAAACCTTAATGGAAGGGTAGGTCATTAAGCTTGCATTTTTCCATGTTTAGTAGTCTTCTTGTTTATGTCTAAGCTGTTATTTACCAGAGGAACTTGGATCAGTCTAACATTCATATATTAAAAATTGCCCTAAATGCCTGCTGCAACTCAGTGACTCTACATTCAATTAAAAACATTTTTCTAACTCTTAAAAATATTTTCCTCCCTCGTTTTTTGTAATAAGCTCTTGAGTAATTTTCTTTCTTAACAAAATGTTATTTTCCCCACTGTCTGCAGACACTGGTTTGTTATTACATGGTTACTGGCATTAATCTTAACGTTTAAGGAAAAAAAGAGCAGGGGAGTGGTTAACTTTAAAAAAAAGACTCACAGGGATTTAGTCAAAATATTTTCTGTACTGATACAAAAAATAAGCAAATCAAATTTTCTTTACCCATCTCTGACAAAGTTACTCCAACATTTTTCTTAAGAATGAAAAGTGATATAATAATTGACAGCCAGGTTAACCTAAACAATAGTGTTTTTAATTCACACTTCAGAATCCTCATTCTCATGTACCTTACACATTCCAACATTGTTCAGATTGCCAAAGTAGGAACCCCCTGATCCAAGTTCAGATTTTGAGCCCAAGATAACTCTGATGGAAAACATTTGCCAGAAAAAATAAATTCTTTAGAGGAGAACTTTTTAACGGTGAGGTAATAACTGCTGAGCCTGTTGCTTACTGGTATTAAGACCCTTCACAAGCATTAGGAAAGGAAAGATGACATATAAACTGCCATGGCACAGAAGGCAGGATATCCTAGTGATGGGACTCCATGCTGAAAACACACATGGTTCCATTTCTCTCTTGGCTGCTGACTTGCCGTTTAATTTTGGAGGAGGGAGATCACCTCTCTGGGTCATTACCCTTCTGTTCTTAACATAGGCCTGAGCACAAGCAACTTGGATGATAATTGCAAGGAAAATAAATTTAAAATCTCTGATTGGGAGGTTTAAGTTTGTAAGAAGCCAAATTTGAAAAGAAGTCTTTTAAAGAGATTCTTCCATTAATTTTCACATGCGTGTACCCTTGATTGAGTACAGGGTAGTGAGATGTGTGCATTGGTCTGTGACACCTTCATGATGCCATACCTCCCTCCCCAGGCACACACAGCGTCCTCTGGGACAGTCTTGTCACAAGGGGCTGGGGGCAGAAATGGGGTCAGAAAAGAGACTGTGAATGAGAGAGTCAAAGGACTTTCAGGAAACACAGAAACTTTATAAGAATATAGAGACAGGTGTTGTCTGCTCAGATGGCCCTTGCCCTTTCTGACAAGAGATTTCCTTAGACATAGTAATTAGTAAACTTTTACAAAGAGTAATTCCTAATTTCAAAGTAACCAATAAACTAAGATAAACAGATCTAAGAGGACTTGCCTAACTTCACTATGCAGACCAGCAGCACAACCAGGGGATTATTCCAATTTCTTATGCCTAGACTAGTTTTGTATTTACTACATCATGCTGGCTTTAGATTTCAAGTGATCGTTTAAAAAAAAAAATGGTCCCTTGACTCACTGATTACAATCTGGTAATTAACTAAAGAAAATAAGCAAATATTAATTATTGAAGAACACACACACAAAAAGATAATTTAACTTACACAATTATCTTCTGTTTTGTATTTATATTCCACTTCTTTAACATTTTTCAAATTCAGTGTCTTTGCTCTGTAAAGAAAACACAGAGAAAAACTTTAAGGCAAATCATTGCCTTGAACAAAAACATGGAGACACACCCCAAAACTACAATGTAAAAGATTAAAATGGCCACAATACAATCTGTATATATTTTTGTGCACATAGAACTTATTTTTTGTGATAATGATCTAGTTAAACTGTAAAAAGCATGTTTTAAAATTATAACATATCACTTTGAAAATGCAAATAGAAGAAATTTCTGGAAGTTTAGTTACTGATCTGTAGCTGGCCAGAGAGTTATTCTCAAGTCAAGGCAGCTAATATATAATGAAAATGCAGAGGTTTAATTAAGATTTTTTTACCTGCAAAATCATACCCATAGAATCACAGAATTGTTTAAGTTGGAAAAAAACTTTAAGATCATCAGGTCCAACCACAAAGCTGACACTGCCAAGTTCGCCATCAGACCATGTACTTTAAATATCTCCAGCAATGGTGAATCAACCACTTCCCTAGGAAGCCTGTTCCAATACTTTATAATCCTTTTGGTAAAGAAATTTTTCCTAATATCTAGTCTAAACCTCCCCAGGCACAATTTGATGGCATTTCCTCTCATCCTATCAAATGTTATTTGGGAGCAGAGACCAAATCCCGCCTCACTACAGCATCTTTTCTGGTAGTGGTGAAGAGAGATATGATCTCCCCTCAGCCTCCTTTTCTCCAGACAGAATATCACCAGTTCTCTCAGCTGCTCTTCATAAGACTTGTGACCCAGACGCTTCACCAGTTTCATTGGCTTTTTCTGGACACGCTCCAGCACCTCTGTGTCTTTCTTCTAGTGAGGGACCCAAACCTGAACACAGCATTTGAGGTGCAACTTCACCAGTGCTGAGTACAGGGGTACAATCACTGCCCTAGTTCTACCGGCCATGCTACTTCTGATACAAGCCAGGATGCTATTGGCCTTCCTGACCACCTGGGCACACTGCTGGCTCACGTTCAGCTGGCTGTCAACCACCACGCCTATGTCCTTTTCTGCTGGGCAGCTCTTCCCCGAGACTGTAGCATTGCATCGGGTTGTTGTGAGGAATATATTGTGAGGAAAGGGAAAAAAGATGTTGAATAGTGAGTGTCGTGAAAATTAAGGTTATGTTATTTATCATTAAAACTCATGCATCTTTGCATGATGAAGCAGAGCATTTCACTCTGGCTATAAAAATGTGTGACTTAACTTGGAAAGCCAGTATCCTTATGCTTTTTAAACGGTCAGTGAAAAGAGAAGTTGCCTGGAGAACGCAGCTCAGTATAGGACCTTCTGCTTCAATATATCATTTACAGGAACATGTTTAACTGCAGAACAAGAAAATTACGGAAGTAGCTATCGTCTGAGCTCTGTTCCACTAGGCCATGGAAATAACCCCAGAATAAAAACATTTCATAGGTGCACCAATGTGCAAGGAGTGTTTGTAGACACTGGGACTGGCTAAATGAGGCTTGCAAAAGTCAGCTGTTCTCTCCTGTTTGCATAAATTAAGCTGTGGCTGCTGCTGGTTTTAATACATCCTGATATATAACATGTAACACATCCAGTACTCTGGCATCTGAACAGAAACTTCACAATAAATTATCTACAATATTTTCCTTGCTTCACTTTTGCTGACACTTTGGCCCATAACTGCATGGCTGACTGCCTGTTCTCTTGCTAATGTAGCCCATACTGTGCAGTACAGTTTTTAAGGTTGTTAGCTTCTTCAGTGCCTTTAGAATGCATGGATAATCACATGTAATGCAACTGAAGACCATAGAAATCACTAGGAAGAGTCTTACTTACTTTAATCGATGCAGGTTCAGATCGAGGCCTCTGTTAGATCAGATAACACAGGCCCACGCTAATTTGTGTCAGATATCCCTCCCTTTCTGTTGTTGCAGAACCTTATGCACCCAGGCGCAGGATGCAAACAGCATGAAAACTTAACTCTTCCTTTAACAGTGGAATTTACTAGAAGTTTAGTTCTCTGAGTAGCAGAAAGTTACCAAAAAGACGCTGACTGATTCACGCAGAAACCAACTTCCATAATTGTAATTTTGATCTATTTTCATGCTGGTTCTGCAACTTTGTATGAGAACAGATCTACACACAAAAGGTTAATACCATTAACTTTAACAAGCATTATATCAGGCTTTCTATACTGTCCTTAATTTTGGTGAGATTCAATGTTGATGCAACCAACCACCTGCAAGTAGCAAGTCATTTGCAGGATGAGTAAACTATCAATTAATTTTGCAGCACAAAAGGATGAAGAACCTCAAGGGACATTTTCCTTTGGTAATGATCCGAAGTAGCAACTGTACTATATACAAAAGAATATATTAATTTATGCTAGCTCTAATTGCTCTGCCCTGTTTTTTCTAATTCATACTCAGGATTTATAGTGAAATTTTCATTAGACATAAGAATAGTTGCACAGTTACGTTTTATTAAAACAGTGAAAAAAATAAATTGAGAAATTGAAATTAAAGCAGTGAAAATGTCAACTATCAACTGCTGTGCAAGACAGTATCTAGGAGTTTATAAAGGTGCTTTAATTACTAAGACTTACCACATATACTTTCTCCTTAAGGAGCAAATGAATATCTAATGGAAACAGAAACTGTTATTGAGCATCCTGTTGATCTTAAGCTACCCTTACCTAATGAGTTACAGAGACATGTAATACTGAGAGAAATCACAAAATAATGCCACAATATGAAATGTCTTAGAGATCCTTAGCCTACACTAAATGCAGAAGTGTGAGTTTTCCTTTTGAATTCTCTTATCTTGAGGTTTTTTGCCACTAAATCCCTGAAATGTCACTATTAAATTTAGCAAACTGTACATCTGTTCTGAATGTGAAGAAACATACAAGACAGTGGACATAATGGTGTGGTACAAGAACATTTGAATACATTTATTTCTCACCTGGGAAAGCGAAAAATCACAATTACTATAGTGCAGACAACACCATACAGCAGTCCCATGTTAGCAGCAAAGCATATTGTAAACACGTAGGTACTAATCCATATGCCCTTTAAAGAGGGAAGCAGAAAGAGTTGATTAGTTTCAATTTTTGTAACAGTGTGTATTTCATGAATCAAAAATGAAGATTTTAAAAATGAAGATAGTTTTTCAGAGATTGTTATTTGGATCTTTGAACTAGGAAATACTGAAGACTGAATTAATGATTAAAATAATGTCTCCTCAACATCATAATTCAGAACCCAGTGGTTCTGTAAAACCTATATATGATTTATCACATTGCAAGTTTTTGTCACCTTCTTCACTGCACACACTTAAAATCTTCCTTTTAGACAATAAAATACCCTGAAGGTCACATATAAACAGTTCTTCTTCCACTATTTTTGTAAGCAGGAATTATTATTTGCAATGAGGTTAATTAGAAGTGGCATTTGTCAGAGTACAGCTGACTAAACCAATCCTATAACAAATAAAAATTATTGAGAAACTCATTTCTACACATGGAAATCACAATATTTGATTAGTAAAGCTTTGGTATACGTTTAAATACAATTTAAAAAAAAACAAAAGCACAAAGAAACATATTTGAAACAAAAATCACTTTCAAAAGGAATTTAAAATATTAAAACCCCAAAAGATCCTAACATTTTAAAGTTTTTTTCTTAATTATTTTCTAAATGAAATTATCAATCCTATTTCCATACTACAATGATGTATATGGCAGAGAGGTATCCAAATTTTACAGTTATAAGGAAAAAAATATAAATTACTTGATTTCTTATATCAACGTAATGTCAGCACATATTTCTTTCTTTGAGGCAGCCTTAAGCAAAGACTGCCACCTAATCTTTATAAAAAAATATTAAAGAAGAATGGAAAGTATTTTCACTTCAGTGGAGATACTGATCTCCAGAGGTGCCTTCTTCAACAATTGCAGTGCTTCTTGTTAATGTTTGCCGAGGAACAGATCACATCACAATGGCACAATCAGTGTTAAAATTATCCTTCTTGATGCTTCCACCTAGCTCAGGAAAGCCAGAGACAATAGAAAGCTTTCAGCCTAAGCACAGGAATTTTGCTCGAGGAGATTTCAGAATTGTTATTTTATGAATTATAAAATGTAAGTCAAACTGTACTAACTTGTGCTTTACAGAGGACAGAGTGTTACATGATTCTACCAAGAAACCTTTTCCTCTTCATCTTCCAAAATACTGCAAAAGGTTTTGCAGTCTCTCCAACAGCAGAGCTGCTAGGTCAAGAGGTAGCTCATTCTCTGAAACAGGGCTTAATCTCCAGTTATATTTTAAAATGACACCTTATAAAAAATTGTTGTATATATATTTGCAAGGGACATCTTTATGAGCAACAAACATTGAGTTCTGATTAATCAGTGAGAAAGTAATTCTAAATTTTATAAATCCAGTAACTGTCTTTAAAGGGCTAATAGATGCACTACAAACCTGAAAATCAGAGATCAAGAATTAGCCTGTTCTAAGAAGGCTGAATCTTTAACAACACAGGAGATCAAGCAATTCACCTCAGTTGGAGACCTAAGGCTCATCATATCTGACTAAATCACTGCTGCAAATTCTTCTTTATCAGAAGAAAACAGAAATCATGAAAACCCAACACAAAGACTACATAGGAAGCTTCAAAGCCAAAAATGTTGAAGTGGTGCTGAGTACTGAGAAAGCCAGTTGAGTGCATCTTTAGTAGGCTAGGATCTTACATCTCAACTGTAATCAGAGACTGCCATTGTTCTGGAGGATGAGCCAAAACAATCATATTCTCATTTGTCAATCACCCTTTTACTGCTTTGTTTTGGCTTGGAGTCAGTGATTTTTTAGGTAGGATAGTATCAAGCTTGTAGAAAGCAGCTATGTTATCTGACAGACTTTTTTTTGTTCAGGGGTTGTCACAAGGTTCAACAAATAAGTCATAAAAATACCAAAGCTTTTCTTGGCAACTTACTTCAGGATGGTTATTGCATATTCCAGGGCAGATAGAATCGAATCATTTTTCAAATCTTAGCAATAATGTATTATAGGCACATGTTATTCTCAAAAATCGAAACAAAATTCAACTTCAAAATATGCTTGCAGTTCATTAATTAAAAAAAAAAAATCTAAAGAAGATAAGAAACAAGTAGGAGATATGGATTTATGTTGAATTCTGCATATATCAGAAAGTATCTAAAGCATTGAGAGGTACTGTGACTGTATATATGGCAACTGCCTCCAAAAGCCTGTGGACAGTGTGTTTCCATGTAAACCTTTTCATTGCATAAGGTCTACCCTTCCACCATCAAGAGGAATGTGAAATGGGAACTTGAAGGGAAAAAAAAGCATACAAACAGGAGAAGTGAAGAAGCAGGAGAATACTCCCTGAGCCAGTGACTAAACAGTGTCATACTAAGATACCATGATACTGAACATTTCTATATCGCTTTGAAACCAGATTATAAACTTTCCTTTTTGTTGCAAACTGAGGTGATCAGCTATTGGCTGAATGGGTAGGGTTCATTTCACTTGGTATTAATTATCTGTTGCACAGATGTCTCCAGCTGTGTGTGCTGTCCAGATTCCCACTATAATCAATCTAGATCTGGTTATCAGATTGAGAGGAATTTAGGATGCAGTTCACCAGACTCCTACCTGATTACACTGCTGCCTACTTCAGGAAGAGATAACTCATATCCTAACATGACTTGACTGACCAGCTCCGTGTGGTCTGTAATGCCAGGCTTTGACAACTTGCTCTGCTACAGAGGTCAATGCTGTAGTCGCTGGCATACAGCCAGAAGGAGAACCCTATTAAAGTTCTGTTCATTCACGTGTTGCCTCAGCAGAGAAGCTGCTGGAGTCCAGGAGGAGGTTCTGGCTCCAGGGAGGCTACAAAGCGTGCCCACGCTCCCTTGTCCTGCCCACAAATGTCTCGTGTGCAATATATCCTCACGGCACCCCTCATCAAAAGTTACCATTCGAGTGCTGAAGTGAAGACTACTACAGCGATCAAACAGGAGCTGCTTAACAGTGAAGTGGTGTGATAGTTCTTTAATAGAATTTTTCACAAGCATTCCATACACAGCAGTTGAGAGGTATTTGTTTGCACAGACTACCCTGAAGACAGATAGACTGACAAGGGTGTGAAGAATGCTAATGATTGGGCAATTAGAGTAGATCCAACAAGAAAGGGTCTCACTTTCAACAAGTGTCCTCTTTGCTGGATCTAATTTAATTGCTGAATCAGTAGCATTCTTTACATCCTTATATATTAATAATTGTGCCTACAGTTACAATTCATATATCCAACTACAACTCCCATCACAGCACGATGCAGAGAACATGTAATTTTTACCATAGATTGTTGCCATTCTTCCTGATTTATAAGTCAGGTATACAACTTAGCTCTGGCTCAGCTGTGAAGTCAGTTGTACAATTTTAAATCTTTTTTTTCTCTCCTGAGTTGGAAGAGGCTGATAAGGAGTTTAATTCCTGAGCTGTGCCTTTTACATTTAACAGGATAATGTTTTATAAAGAATGAATCAACAAATAAATATTACTTATTCTGTTTGTGTTCAATGAGGAGCTCAAAGAAGTGTCAAGAATCAGAGCGACAAAAGACAAAATATTCTGTTTCCACATTCTCTCATTTGCCAGATTTATGAGCTTAACAAATTTGACTTCTATGTTACATGACACACGCCCTTCAAAGAGTCAGTTCCAGAAAAGACAGCAGCTAATTATTTCCAAATGTGGTATTTTAGAGTTTCTGTCTCCAAAACACTTTGGATAACCTGGGTAATGGAACTGCTTAATTTCCAATGTCAATTTCTGGGGGGCAATATTTTCTAGGTCAAAATCAACTCAAATCACTGGGTTTGGTAGGGTTCCTCAGACCAGGAAGCAATGTAAAATCATTTATAGCCCTACTTTAGATGATGTTATGTAAATCCAGTTGAATTACCCTGTCAGGCTAAGGACTGATGGTGATAAATTGGAGATAAGTCATTGTTCAAGTATGTCCAGTTAAAAATTTACACCCAGCAAACTCTCCCTGTTATAGCCTTTCTTAGAAATAATGACAGACGTCAGAGATGTAGTAACTAACTACTCACCATCCTCTTCTGCCAAAACCACAAACACAAATATCAATCATGCTAGTCTATGAAGATGCATCAAGTTTAGTGAGCTTCCACAATGTCCTGCTGGAAAACTTAATTACTTATTACCTCAATACACTGATAGAGTATCTATATCTCTCTCCCAAACCCACCAATTTTCTTGAGTTCTCTGTCACTACAATAATTGCTGATCTACAACATTCACTCCTTGTAACACTGGATATCTAGCTTAAAAGGAAGACCAAACAGAGTGCAAGTGGTGGATATGGCCAAAATACCTTTCTGAATATTTGTTAACTGAAACTACACAAACGGAATTTCCAAAAGCTTTATGGGATGTCAATACATATTTATGCAAGTGGCTAGAGGGTTTGGTTCCTCTAATTGGCCAATACTTTGATAAACTCCCACAGAAGAGAAATCTAGGAGTCTTCATAAACATGGACTCATCTTTAATATTCATTACGAATTCTGTGCAAGTGTATGTCACACTATTCAGATTTTGCATTAGGCTAGATTTTCATAATATGTTTCTTTACACATATCTGCATTTTCTGATGTATTCCTCCTCTCATACAGCAGAATTATTCATTATGATGAAACAATAGATATTCTGTCTGCAAAATTTGAAAGAGGTAAGGCAACTTACCTACAGGATCCTAGGACATATATCTTCCTGCATGCCTAGTGTTTCCAGTTCTCTTTGTCCTTATATATATATTCCATATCCCCAGAGGACAAAGATACCAGTACCTCTTCAATAATACAATAAAATCATGATAACCAGCTAGAGAAGGTGTACAAAATTAGACACACATCTGCTCAGATTAACCTGATCTATCTATACAAATGTCTTTAGCATTAAACTAGGTTTCATTCTTTACTATTTGCTAAAATGCATTTTTCAAATACAACCAACATTACAGATGCTGTTATTCTTAGAAATTCAGCCGATAGTACACAAACCTTCTAATTGCATTTATTTAAATTAGATTAATTAAATATTATTTAAAACCCTCAGCTTGCATTTATCTCTTCTAGGGCCACAGAACTATTAAAGTTTATTTAGCAGGTATTTGTTAAAGGGTGTCAGAAAAACGTCCTTAGATTAAGTTTCACTTACCCAGTCTATTTTATCCATATTCCAATATTTTTTTAAGTCACGGAACTGCATTAGCATCCCCTTCAAGCCCACAACAATAATGCTTGCTAGCACACACTGCAAATAAATAAAAAACAAAAGTCATTTTGATAATCATTAAATTATCAAAAAGCTGAAGTTAGTGATTCAAAAATGGGACAAGCACAGGTGTCATTGTGACACAAATGCAACAGTATCAAACCCAACTTTTTTTTCCTGAAGGCAATCTATAGGTCACCTAACTCTGAAACCTGACAGAAAGTTCAGGACTTCCTGAGACCTACTCCATGCGTAGCCAGTCCAGCCACATTCTGCCAGTCTGGGGGACCCAGAAGCAAATAAGAGTTCAACTCCTGCACAGAGAAGAATTTTAATTTCCCTTCTTCATCACCCAGAAAAGAACTCTAGAGAAAAAAAATCCATTAACTTAGAATCCATTAAACTAAAAAATAATTTCTTGCTCTTCAAATCAGGAAGGGAGAGGAGATGGATGAAAAATCATGTGGAGCCAAAAATTATGAAGTACATAGTGATAGGCTTGCACTGTATAGGTAAGAAGGACTCAAAAAGCATAGTAGAAAGAAATAAAATATCAAGAAAGTATACAAAAAGCCTCAAAAATTTTTCTAAAATATGAGAAAGAAAGTCTACAGGAAATTACTCAAAATTTACATATAATCCTTATAAGAATGAAGAGAGGGAAGCAGTACAGTAGGAAAAGGACATATTGTGCTCTCCTCTTCAAGAGCCCTTACTTTACGTGGTTAAAATAAGCTACAAAAGGATCTGTGTTTGAAAAGTGAGAACCTTCAAGTGACACTGTGTAAATAATAGTACAAAATAAATTTAAAACACAATTGAATTAAAATTTCATCTGCAAACCTGGCAGAATTATGGATCATTTTGGAGCTTATTTTGCATCTATGATATGCCTCTAGTTAAAATTAACTATTTGTAATAACAAAAGCTAGATACTGTTCATGTGAAAACACACAGTGATGCTTTACCCTTCTAGTGTGGAAGATGTATTCCACGACAGATATATACAAATGCCTCATAATTAAGCTTATGTCACTATCTACAATAATTGTGTCAAATTTATTACAAAACTAGTCATACATCACATGTGTAGCTGGAGAAAAATTGTGGCTCTTCATTAATTTCTAGGACACTTGGTCAATTTACAAATCCACAGCAATCTGAGTGCATATTTTTCATAAACTGTGTGCTAAAAGTAAGTGGAAGAAAAATGCTTTCTTGTATACTTATGTGGTAGCCTACATATGCAACTATATAGGGGCAAAATCTACATGTATTGCATTGTCATCACTGTATTGTATAATTTTGAGACTTGCTGTGCCCTTGCCATTCTTTCTCCCACTGAAATTCAGGAAAGCTCTTTTAAAGCTAGTCCTATCTTTCCCTGAAAGCAATTAAGTCTTTAGAAAATGTTTGACATAATCTTATAAGTACCATACCATAGGCAGCCAGTACAGCATAGGTCCAATTGCATAGATCACCACAAGAATTAATACACAAGAGATAAGGCCAGACACCTAAAACAATAGAAAAGAAAAGCAAGTCATTCAGTGTAACAAAAAATATATATCCAAATGTGTGAAAAGAGCTAAGTATCAAGTATTATAGACAAAGTAAAATTCGAATAAGATGATGATAATGCTAGCTATTAATGTATCTATGGATTATGGATACATATAATTCCAGTTTAAATCTCTGGTGATTACCTTCAGCCAACTACAATAAAAACGTAGTAAAAGATCTCAGCATCTGTGCTTGACCCTGCTGGCAACACACAGACCACAGCATTACTTAGACACTTGATTAAAGGAAGTGTGTGTGCAATATTTCAGCCCCAAAGTTTCACAACATCCACTGTCATTCTGTAACATATTTATAGCCACACACCCTATACTGAACTAAATAACAGATCTGTCATAGCACATACATATGCAGAAGTGTGTTGTCATTTTAGCACAAGAGATTTCTAACTTCTTTTACCAAGTTCAACACTAAAAGGAAACAATTGCGCTAAGTCAGAAACCACCAATGATTTCATGTGCATATCAGCGGACTTTGCTTTAGAAAATGTAACAACCATATTAAAATATATATTAAAAATTATAATAAGTGCAGGTGACATGAATCCAGACAAATATGTGGTCTTCTGATCTGAGCAAAAGCAGAACTGATTTTCTAACTTCCAGCTAAGCCTGGTCTAAGTAACATATTTTTTTGAAAGTTAATTACATGTTTTCAGACAGTGACTATCTCTAGAGGTGATAACATGGGGGCACCAGCATGCAGAAAGGCCATCATTTACATCTGTCCCCATAGAGACAAAGGTCCTTCTTGAGATGGTGGAATCATATAAATGAAAGGGGTGAAAAAGAGTCGCACAGGCAGGGAGGAGTGGTGACCCAGAAACAACCAACAGAGTATTCCATTCCATATACTTCATACTGAATGTAAAACTGAGGGGTCATAATAGTCAAGCTGTCTTCTTTGGTGACTAGTGTCTAATGTGGACCTCATCTGTCTTTTTGCCCCGGTTCTGGATACTTACATTCCTGAATCCAGTTCTTGAGTCCAGCTTCCATCTGCTGCTGAGTCCAGCCCAAGACCTTTCCCTGAGCCTCGTCTGCAGCATCAGTGGTGGCATAGAGATCAAGGGGAGTTTGATTTTGTATTTATGCATGTATTTAATTATTTTCTTATTAGTAGTACTTTCCTTATTTTTTTTTATTAAAGCTGTTTTATTTTTAGTTTCCAACCCATAAGCCCCTCTCTTTCATTTCACTTTCTCCTTTCCTGGAGTTGTGGAGTGGGATCAGAGCTAAACCATGACACGTGGTCTAAGAATTATATGTTTCTTAACAGAAATATGGTATTGATCTGATGGAAAAGTACAGTAAAATTGCAGCCTCCTCCTCCACTCTGACTGCTCACAAAGTAGAGTACTTCTGGTCTCATTACGATACGGTCCAGATTCACAGAAGGTTTTTGACGATAAGTAGACAGATGCTCACTTTATTTTTATATTGATAGTATGCTTCTTTACTAAAATAATTAGGTTTCATTTTAAGAGACAAGTTGTTAAAAACAAAACCAGGGAAGTTGTTAAAACACTAGAAAATTAAAGCCATGGTGTACTTAAAAATACCATCAAGAAGGATAGACAGAGCGTTTACAGAAAAGAGACACAAAATCTGCTGGTAAAGTCACAAGAAACTATTCCCTCCTTCTGCCTTCCCAAAAAGCAGAAAAAACATTGATTCTATTTGAAGGACACTTCTACCCATGAAACAGTCCCTCACTTCTATATTCATCCAGGAAAAAGATATTGCTGAAGAATAAATGACATCACTGAATCCCAAGTACAGCTGTTGGAGAAAAGAAGAGCTCCTCTGAGCCACCGAAAGGCTCTTCACATTTCTTTCATGACCTATGTCAAATTAAACTGACTTATCTCCACATAATCAAAGCACCTCCTCGCTCTCCTTTTTGACTGTCATCTGATCAACATTTATTAGTGATTTACTTTGCATCTCTTCGTTCATCCTACGCAGCATCGAAAGTAGAAACTTGAGTGGATGTTCTTCTCTCCAACGAGAAGGTAGGAGAGAGAATTTTGTGTCCATTAAAGTACTCTCATAGTGCTAATGCATGGCAACACTCAAATTTTCGGATGCAGGACCTGCTGTACTGTAAAACCAATGCATAAAGCCAAGCAGGTACTTGTTATTTTTACCATTAACTTCCCACCCTGACATAAAATCATGGTGGTTTCTTTTTCGATTTCATATATTGAATAATCTTCTGTTGGGGCCTTTGCCTAATTGTACAAGAGTCAAAGTGCTCAAATACCCTATAAATGCCCCCAAGTTACCCATATAGATCTTCAGGTTACCCTAAAACTTCCTTGGAAAAGGCATGATGCAGTACAATGTCAAATTGTACAGACAATACATGAACAAGTAACAGAAGAGTAAGTCTGTGTGGATGAGGATACATCGTATGACACTGAATACAATTGAAAGATATGAGATAGCTAATAGCAAAGTGGCAGCTAAACTATTTGCATACAAATGCTTTAAAAAATGATTATTGGATAAATTATTCATTGTGATTAATTGAATTTGGAGTACTAATGTAGGCTAATTAGCAAACAATTAACATGCAAAATTTTAAAATAAAGCCCTGCATTATTTCTTTATCATCGTGGTATCTGCATGATAAATAATTGCAGGACACAGTCAAGAAGAAACAGTACCTACAGACTGTGCTTAGCCTTGTCAATTGCATCTCTCTACCCTGTCCCTTGTAATTAACGACCTTTACACAGACAAGAGAAGCAGATATAAAAAGACAATAGCAACAGACTCCAAAGGACTTAATATTTACGTGGCAGGGTGCCACTGATGGAACCTTGAGGAAGGAAGGAGAGGCAGTGTTTAGGGGCTTGCCCCAGGGGTGTCTCAGCTGTGGTGGGCCATGTGGTGCCACCGCATCCACAGATCATAGATGAGCAGCTTGCTACCTTTCCTATTCACGAGTGCAGTTCGAACATGTAACAGCCTTACAGAGTCACAATTATACTTGCAGTTCCCTCTTTTCTGAACTACTGCATTAAGAACTTTTGGGTTTGGTTTCCAACAGTAGGGAATAGCCCAAAAAGTCCTCAATAAGTTGAGTGTCATCTCCATGGGCTCAATGTGTACTGAGGGATGGGCAAGTACATCATGCCACAGGGCGGAAGTTGGGAGATTGCCTGGGTTTTTTAGAAGCATCTCTTAAGGTTACTTTGACTTTATTTTGAAAATCACATAGAAGCACTAAATGAAAGTTGATTTTTTTCTAAAACTTCAGTTTAGCCTATAGCATTAAATCCATTAAACACCATTAGAGGGCACTTTTGTTACAGTCCTAACAATTTCACATAAAACTGAAGGGGCTTTTGTGTAGTTTCCTGCAGTCTGAAAACACAACTCCTAAGCTCCTTAATGCCACAGACTTTAGAACTGATATTGGGTTAAACAGGTAGAAATGAATAAATGGAACCATTAGTTTTTCTAGTAAGATAGTTTGTGACCAGATGCAATTCCATGCAAATTTCAAATTTTTAAAAATGACAGGGCAGAGTCATTTTCCAGGACAGAGGAAAAAGGAGAATAGGGAAATACAATGGATAAACCAGTACAAGTTCCAATGAACAATATCATAGCCTCAGTTCTCCAAAGTACTCCACTCTAACCCTTTACCTGTGTTTTGGCGCCTGTACTGTATAAAAGTGCCGTCCGTCCCATCGCTGCAGCACTTGGTATGCAAAAGAAAAATGAAGGAATCACGTTGCTGAGGCCATGAGCCAAAAATTCCTGCAAAGTTGTTAAACAGAATATGTTTTTTTCCTATTGTTCTGTCATTTCAATTCTTGCCAACAAAGGAGTCCCTATGCAAATATTAGCAATGACAAACAATGACCATATTTTTGAAGGGAAAAAAATCACACATGTACATGACAAAAGATCTCCCAACATAGTATATCTTCTCACAACTCTGGACTAATTTGAATAATAGAGGTGCTGAATTGGATTCATCAAAAACAGGAAACACATTGACAGAATAAACAGCACTGCTAAATTTTGAAGAAGAAATTTAGCCAAAATGTTTACATCTTGACCCACATCTGCTTTTTACCAGGCCAAAGTCTCAAGAAGCAGGATCTGGACAGTGTCCAGGTTGTTTCTAGCTTATGACTCTACTGGAAAAAGACACTCAGTGATTATTTTTCTTTTAGAGCATGTTTTAGTGAAAGGGAAGTATCATAGCAATATTATTTGCATGCTATCTTTCGTTATAAATATATTTGGTATTTATTCACAGTCAAAATGCAGACATGTCTGAAGAAAGATTTATAAAAGTAAAAATGTGGAATCCACTTTCTATCTGCAGCCCAAGCAGAACATTGTTTTCTTAGAAGGTGTCCCAGCTTGGCTTCCCAGCATTAGCCTTCCTCTCCAGGCTTTAAGGAGCTCATTTGTCTCTTGAGGACAATGTGTAAGAAAAGACCTCAATACTGCTAGAAGTGCTTAAGACACAAATGGTATTGTATCCAGCCAGGTCAACACCTGACCATAAGTTTGCCTTCACAACACAGGACATCTTAAAGCTCCCCAGATAGCCTTGTACACCCACACACCACCATGCACAGCCCTGTGCCCAACCCCTGAATGCAATACAGCCAATACAGCCACACCACCCCGCTGCCACTGTGACCTCTGTTCTCATAGTGCTTTTGCTCTTTTTCTCCATTATTTGATGCAGACATCCATTTTCCAACACTTCAGTAATTAAGCTGTGTAAGCTACATATTTTCCAAAGGTGCAGAAAGACATACAGGCTGCTGTATTCCCTTTAGCATTCTTGAGACAATACAACACATTGTCGTGAAGCTTGACTTGTGTTAAGCTCAAAGCACTTTCCCTCTGCTCCCTAAAAGACATGGCTCTGAAGCATCAACAAAAATTCATGGCACAATGTATTAGTTCTGAAAAATTTTTTAGAGAGCTGAATAGACGAGAACACTCCCACCATATTTCCCAATACCACAAAGGGTGTTAAAAACCATGCACTGATGTAGCAAGACTGACTTTGGTAGACAGGGCATTCAAATAGACCACCAGCTGCAAAACCAACTGTCTTTCATTCAGCCTTTTGCTATTTATCCCAAACCATTTAAGATAAAAACGGAGGCAGCATTTTCATCACACACTATTGCCGGGTAGCTAAAATGAAGTGTTTCTTACCGTAGTGCTTGAATCACCAATTTCCAGTTGGCTTGGAGTTACCCACCCTACCAGTGGAATAGTTGAGAAGGTAAACATACCGCTGTTATTTAAATTTGCCCACTGTAAAGTAGAACTCTGCATGGGAAGCTGTTATGGCTGCAAATTTGGCACCACTGTCAGACCCCACCCTGCTTTATTTATACAAATGAACCTTTATTTCAGATAAGACTTCTACTTTGCATAAGCTTCATTTGATAATATCAGGACTTAAAGTCCTGGGGCTATAAGTAACTAGTTTATTTCCAGAGCTGCTTTGTGCCTTTAATCAGTGGCTGATTTAACATCTCAGTTGGTCTTTAAGAGCTCAGCCAACAGAGAAGAAGCTGTCTTGTCTTAGGACGTTGGAAATGTGTATTAACACCCAAATTGGCTGCTGGCTGCACAAAATGCAGTATTATAAGATGAACCTGGTGGATGAATTTGCCCAGAACAAGCAACTCAATAAACCAGGGCGTTCTGCAGAGCTGATTTGGACTAGATTTTAGGTTTTCTGTAATAACTGGAAAGCCTCAAGATGCCATAGGGATCTCAGCCTTTCTTACTGGTCATTCATCTATAATACATTTCCATAATCATGAAGAAATTTCCATGCTTACTAACAATAAGAAGAAAAAGCTTTACCTGGTTATCATCCACAGCGTATTTAAACTTTTTAGCAGAGGCATTGGCAATTGCTAGTGATGCTACATAACCAACCAGTGCTACACCAAAAGCTTCTGTGACTACTTCAGGCAGAACATTCATGGGTGGTGTTTTTGGTGATGGTAACCTATAAAAAATAAAGACATTCCTTTTTGAAAAGCCTGAAATATAACTTTGATATACTTGTAATTCACGAAAACATAAGAGAAAAAATCTTTATAGGTGCAGCTATCTTTTTTAATACATGTAAGGTGACATTATTCAATACTCTAGATTAATAAGATCTGCTGGGAATTACAGGGGATAATTTGTACAGGAGGAACAAACAGTTTCAGATGGATTATTCCATTTGTAAACTTCAATCGAGAAATTATGAAAGGATCTCCATAAATTAGGTCCCCCACTGACAGGTAAAATTAGCAATCATTGAATAATTTTGTAAAATGCAATAAAAGAAACTCTACTGGACTTTTCCTTCTTTTTTATATTTGGTTTTCCTGTGAAGTTTAGATCTTGTAAAGAATTTAGTATTCCTGGTCATGGACACTATGGACATTTATTCCATCTAAAGGGGACTGCGGTGAAACATCTCAGTTAAGAACCAAATCATCCCAGATTGTCTCTGTACTCCACAAAAAGACATCAGTCTCTTCAAAGCACAAATCACACAGCCTAAGAGCCAAACTGAACTCTGAAGGTTTTTAGTGTTCTCCACTGACAAGGCAGCTACTTAAATATTTCGGGTGAGTGCCTAAAGATACAAAAGAATGATCCAGACTTCTGCTCTTGTTTTTCAACAATACAGAATCTTCTCCTGTGAGGTTAGGCAGAAAATAAGTTCCTGATTAAAGCTGCACCAATACAGTTTAGCTGTTGATAACCCTTATCAAAAGGGCACAATTAGCCCTGTTTAATCTCAGATACATAACATGTAATAGCATGCCCTAAATACTTAAAAAAATTATTTCCTCAGTGACTTTTCTTATTTTATTTCTACTTGTGTATCTGCCACGTAGGGACTCATGCTATCTTGGACTTGTACTTTGCGAAATTCAGTGAAACTCCTCAATTTCAAAAAGGGAGCTTACACAACAGCTGTGCTATTCCTTACCAACCCTTAGAGTTTGAAGATACCAAATCTAAATTGTCTTTCCACGTAATTATACTGAATATTTTATATCTTTCTTTCAAGGTCATGGAGAATTAAGCCTATCTAAGCCCTTTACATTTTCTCAGCAATCACATTTTCTAAAATTCCTATATAAGTGAGTGGAGTAGAAAGAAGTGAAATTATCTACAAGCCTTATTTCAGTGCAAGTTCTTTCTGCTACAGTAACCCAATGAATCTCAAAAAGCAGGTTGCAATAACCTTGTAAATTGTGTGCTATGCTCCTGACATACATCCATCAGCCATCATCAGGTTTTTAGTATCTATTTTTATTCCATAAAGCAATGAAAAGCCATGAAAATGTACAAGAAAGTCTGCATTTTTATGATGATATCTATACAAATATAACTTGTTAACATGGGGTTGAATTGTGAGAGAGTATTTCAAGACACTGGAAATGAACATAAGAGATTTTTGCCATTTCTTGTTTCAGAAAACTACTTTGACCTCTTCAGAGTCTGTTCTCAGAAGTAAATATTTAAAAGCCACAAGTGAAGAGAAAAAATATTACCCTTCAGGAATATGTCCCACAACTTCTATTCCATAGACGTGTTCCATATCAGCACAGTAGCAGGCAACGGATGTAGCAATTATCTATTGATTCAATACAGAAAAAGATGTTATTTTTCTATTCCTTTTAGCTTCTCCCTATTATTGTCATACCTAAACACATGACAGAGTTCATGCATTTATCCTTAGATCAATCCAGTAAGACAGAGAAATATTATTACAAAAATCTTGGCCAAATATCGAAGAGACAATAACGAAGGACTATGTTGGAGTTTGGATGTTCTACTTTAATGAAAGGGATCTGTATATGTCTCTGTAAAGCCTTAGGAACCTTGCCAGTCAGTCCAAACTGCCTCTATGCAGCACATGCCCCAGACCACTGCCATTCATGCGAGTATCTTAAGATAATTCATAATTTAAGTGCTCCTGAGTGGTCTGATTTAGTTGATGTTCTCCAAGCACAACACTGGCAGTGTTGACTTCAGCAAAAAAATATAGCTGAAGATGTGTCTGCCTTTTATATTTATTTTCCTGAGGGTATAAACGTTGCTGAGAAAGTGGAAAGTTTGGCCCTGAGAAGGTCCAAAATCACTTCCAGTACTTTTTATAAGATGGGCATACAAGTCCCAAAGGGACAGGCACAGGTTCCAGTTCCTCAGGGACCAGAACTACACTACCTTCTTTTCCAACATTTTGCCCAAGAAAAATTATTCTTTTGTGAACAACTTTTTCCAGCAAAACATCAATTGTGATGATCTACTCTGAAAGGCATCTTTCTTTCTTTTTTTTTTTAAATATACTTGTAGAGGTCTACAGAAAAACATAGATCTTCTGTCCTGAAGATGGTTGACTATATCTTAATCCTTAAAACAGGGATTTACAATGCAGTAGCTAATTTCAGTTTATCATATGCTGTGAAAGGAAAACCGTAAGTAAAATTATATAAAGCAATAGCTTAGGTATTTACTTTTGTCGCAGATAAATAACAAGCAACATCTCAGTCACAACTAGCCAGCACGAGACTTACCTGGAGTTGCAATGTGCTTGTTACTTTTAATTTTCTTTTTCAAACTTCTTACACTTTAGCATTCTATGTTTCACGTTCTTATGATTATGTAAAAAGTAGTAAACATACGAAAAATATTATACAAATTAGGAACGTATGTTACTTCTTTCTTAATTATTTAGCCGAACTATTTCCTGTTCTTACATTTAACATACAGCCATGAAAATTAGGTATCCATTTAATAAGCACCAGGTGTGGCTGTGGGTAACTGTAGACAACACAGTAAACTTCAGCAGATTAGCTGAACCACTGAAAGCTTTGTAAAGCAAAAACTCTGATGTTTGATTTTGTACTTACCAAAACAAGATCAATGGGAAGAACAATTTTAATATTTCTCTGAAACTTCTCATTCAGTTCTTTAACAAGAACAAGCACCACGATGCTCAGCAAGGAGAGAAGTAAAGCCTCCAACTGAACTGATCTGATATTCTCAAATATGTAGGCATAAATCTACGGTGAACAGTAAATAACAATGACAGATCAAGGAATATATCATTTTGGTTCACATGCTACAGCATATTCTATACAACTTCAGACATCTCAAATGATCTGTGAAAGCTGAATCAATATAGCAGGAGCTCAGTCATCTGAAAACTGGCCTATGCTTAAGATTTTGCAAGGAAGAAAATATCCAATTTACTACTGCTAAAATGCTATCAACTTCTGAAAACCCAAAAAGTGCAGTGAATATTTATATGCACTAATCTAGAAATTTGTATTAGCAGAAACAAGAAAGAAAATTCCAGTAAATGTGATATCTTTTTCTCATTTAGTTTCATTAAATTCAATGAGATAAATGAGTGTTGCACAAAAACATTGAGAAGTCTACATACACGAAGATTTGTTTTCAGCATCCACAGCTCATAACATCTATCAACTCCAATAGTCAAAGTTACTTCTGAGGAAAAAAATTAAAAGACAGAAAGGAGAAGGGAATAAGGAGAGATCAGCAAGAATGAAAAGGGAAAGAAAAATGCAGTAGTGGCTGGATGGAAAGAGAAGCAACAGGAATCTCCCCAGACAATCATCTTCTCCAAGGCATCCTTTCCAGTGCACGAGGGGATCCATGCAAATACTTTTTGATAGTAACTGTGTGGTTTCAGCAGAGTGCTCTCAGTCTCCCTGTTGGTTGCTCTTGCCCATTACACAAGCAGTGCTTCATGGAGCATGCTTTGATGAGGTCCAGGTGCTGCGCGCACTAATTAGCTACCAACACTATTATTATCTACTGTGCCATTTCTTTCCCTAGCATAAATTTATAAGAGAAAATCTGCAAAGCAAGAGGTAAAAAGAGAGTAGAGGAAGGACTGATTCCCACATCCATAGCAATTGCTCTGCAGAGGGAACTCTCCATGCCAATGTGTGGGAATTGCAGATGTAAGGGTGCGAGTGGTGGGGCATGCTGGACGACAAGGTTCAAAGTCCTACTGCAGCAGGCTCTGGGTTGCTGGGGGATGGCTACATCACTGCACACAGGAGGCAGATTGAGTGTTAAAACACAAAGAGGACACAGGAGCAGAGCTACGGAGCTGAAAATGGGAAGCCCTCAGCTTTTTAAAGGTTAAGCTGTGTAGCAGCATGCTGTAAAACAGAACAATATAGTTGGGTCTATGATGAAGAAAGGAAATATGCTGCTGAACATAAGGGACATGGGAAATAGAAATAATAATAGAATGACCAATGGTGGTGGTAACAGTGATCTCCGATGAAGAATACAATGTTGTAAGTAACAGACTTGGAAGGATTGTTTTGCCTTCACACCAGCAGAGATGACACAATTCTCAGTTAATTGGAATTTCAATTCTACCTGGAAGTTGAGAGCCCAGAAAATGAGGCATAAATCCATATCATAACAGATTAACAGAAAGTAATGAAAAATTCACAAGTTTACTGGAATGGTTAGAAGGTCTGAAGAAAGTTAGAGGAAACTTCTCTCCTAATAAAGAAATAATCAGATCCCTATCAAAAGTAGTTTTCAGGCCTCATGAATAAAAGCAATAGTCTGTTGCCTGGAGGAACAAACAGGCATGAAAATGGGTATAATACACTTGCTTAGTAAAGCTACAGGGGCAAAAGACAAGGTAGGCTCAGTCCCTTGAATTCTGCATGTATATTCTGGCAATTATTTTGTGACCTGAAATATAAATCTTATAGAGAACAGCAGTTAAAATCTAGGACATATATTTACACTGTGTCACAAGTAACTTCTTTTCAAACCACAACATTAAGGATAATAAAATCAAAGAACCGAGGATTGAAATAATAACATAAAAAAATGTGTTTTCTCTAGCAACAGCTAAGGTGACGACTAAAATAAATTAAAAGTGACACTTGTAGTTTCATCAAAATAAAGATTAATAATTTTCTGCCCTAAGAACCTATTCTGAAATTCATGTGTAATGCTAATAAGGTTTGACAGTTTGGAGCTTAAATAAATACATTATATTGGACAGGAGAAAGGTACTTGAAAAATTATCTTAGGAAAGCATTAGGAAAGAACCATGTTCTAGAAGAAAGGTGGTTGATGTGGTGAAACTGGTTTTTACCACAGTTCTGATTCTGTCATTCCTTGAAGAGATTATGGTCATTTTGAAGACTGAGTAAAGTACGAATAACTTCCAGATTTTTCCTCTCTCTCTCTTTCTAAGAATATCTCCATAATATGCTGGGGGTGGGGGAAGAAACACAATTAAAAACCCTCTAAAAATGGTTAAAAAAAAAAAAAAAAAGACAAAATGAAGTTTTACTTAGTTTTAATCAAAGAGGAATATTTAGTCCAGTCATTTGAAATTTGGTCCTTGGACTTTTGATTATGAATGTACAGTATAACCTAGCAGAAATGTTTCTCAAACCCCAGGAAAACTGATTTAAATCAACTTGTTAAATAATATGATCTATATATGTCATAAATCTGAAGAATGGTAATGAAACCACAGCTTTTAACCACATATTGCCGCACTGTAATGAGACAACTTGGACTGTGGCTTAAGTGGCTTTAGACTAATCTCTGTACACCTAATTTTCCAAGAATGCATTTTTGAGAGAGCACAGGACTTGGCACAGTATCCAAGCAGAAGCTGCAATTAATTAAGACAAAAGGAGACAATTTGGAAAAGTGTATTGCAAACTGTGCCCACAGCTCAGCAAAGGCTAAGCTACATCTAAGTTAAAACAGCAAGAAAAGGGAAGAAATTGATTTATTCCTAATTGTCAAAGAGATGCAGGTTTATTTTGAAATGAGCGGTGTCGGCATTAGCTATCTGTATTTATGGTGTTGAATCTAATTTTCCTACAAAAAGTGAGACATAAGGCTGGGTGAATAAATATAATTTTAATGAAGGATTACAAAGAAATATGCGTTTCTTTAGAATTTAGCTTTCAGAATTTCTCTTTCCTTACAAATTGACAAAAGAAGATTCCATTTAATTTTTAAAATATATGCCCAAGTCTTGTAGAACTTTTCTACATATCATTTTCTGACTATACAACAATTTATATGAAGACCCTACTGTATTCTTTGCTGTTTCTCTTCAAATCATACCCTTCAATGTGAAGTCTACATGAGCAAATAAATGGAAAAGAATGGGATTAGCACTGCTTCATAGCTCGTACAAGTTCAGTAGCACCAACAGCCCTATCCCAAAAGTGTCTGTCGTACACTGAAACAATTCTGTCAGTAATACATATGAAATCAATTACTACATCAGACAAAAGATGTACTGTACTAATAAGCCAGTTTCCATGTTCCCAGGTAAGCATTCTCCGAAAACCTAAAATCATCCATTTCATGATGCAGCTGGCAAAGCCAGCCAATCATTTCACTCACACGCTCTTCAGAAAAAAAAGGGCATGTAGATCTTACCATGAATGCTTAATATATACTATAGCTATCTCTCTACACTCTGCAGGTCATGTGTTACGCTGTCCAGTCAGTTACTGTACTCATCCAAGGTGAGTACGTAAATCCTAAACATACTCAACTAACGTTCAAGTTTGTAATAGTCCTGACATCTGATTCAAAAGAAATATTTATAAATGTTTTCATCATAAACACCATTATAAATTCAGCAATTTACATCTTTTGATGATGCACTTACTGAAATAATTTAGCAACTCTGTAGCAGAATTTCATTTGATATTGTAGTGTAGAAAGCAATTTTTTGTGTCATTCTATAATTAACAAAATTTTAAAAAACAGCAATAATATATTAATAGAGTTATTTGCCTCGCATTTTTATTTTTATTGCTAGCTTTGTGTAAAAATTTGTAGTGCAAATGTTCTGGCAATATTATGAGGAAACAGTGAACATTTTGGAAATTGATGTAAACCTGCACAGAAGTGAAGAATGTGATATTCCAACTTTGCACACATATATATAGAGACTGAATGTGCTCATTCTCATGGGAAATTAATGGCTTTGAGTTCCATTATGTTTTCACATAATTTCACAGAGTAATAACAAACATTGTAATGGTTTATGTTCTAGAAAGAATGTGTATTCTGATGTAATAATCAAATCTTCTGAGTTCTTTTTTTTAATGTATACATGAAAACCCAAAAGATTCATTCTAAAACTAACACAATGCTAAAACAAACAAAATAAATTAAAGTAACATATAAATCAAAACACTTAATACAGATTAACAGTAGATGACTGATGACTTCATCGCATTTTCAAAAATTTTTCATTCTGATATTTGTTATACAAATATAACACACGGTGGGAAAGAAGAACAGTCAAGTGTTGTGAACTGTATAGGGAACATATTGCGAAAAAGCTGAGGGAAGGGAGGGGAAGCACTGATAGCAGGAATATGAAGATTTTTTTTATCTAATTGCAGCACAACCATGGGGATTTTGCGACAAACTTGCAACACAATCAAAAAAAGACTCCGTTTGGCAAAGTAGGTTTGTTACATTGCCGATGTTCATTTTGCAGTGCTTCTTTTTCTCAGAAACTTGTGGAAGAATAAATATATCTGTACATGGATAAAGGGCAAACAGATATTTTCTTCTCTTTTCAGATATTAAGTGAAACTTGATGACACTTTTCTTGTTCCTTGTAAAAATTATATCCCACATCCCTCACCATTTTTCTTCCTCACCTTCACCTTGCCTTGATGCAGCAATGAGCAGCTCTGTAGCAGTGTTACAAACCATGCAAAGGGAAAATGTAATTTAATAAATGACATAAACTATATGTAAACACAGAAACACCATAGGTTCAAAGACAGTGTACTAGGTTTGTTCTCCATACACAAAGCTTTTTTTTACATATCTAATCATGATCTCACTTGCTGTAAAGAATCCATTTCACTGGCTTGCTTTGCTTTCAACTCTCCTATCACACTTTATTAAACATTCTTATTCTTGCTTTGCCAACCCAAAGGCTGCCTGAGGCAAAGCAATTGGCTTTGCGAGTGGGAGGTGTTTTAGAGTGGAGAAAGAAAAAAAAATAGAAGTAAAAATACCAATCTTCGGGTTTCAAGAATTTGAAGTAAAGAATATGTCCTCAGAGACATGCCAAATTTGCCTTTCACTCTCTAATCACATGTGCACATCAACATGTATCTAATTAGTATACTTTTCATGTAAAACTACCACCACAAGAAAAAAAGCTTTTTAACATCTAAATCAGATGCTTCTAACAGAGACGCTGGACCTTCTTAAAGCAACCCATAAGTCTGGACAGATACCAGAAACCTTTCAAAACACTTATATGGTAAAGCTGTCCCTTCTAAATATGGAGACTTTTTTATTATTCTTTTAAGTTGTATAGAGTTATTCTTGTTTGAATATATAGAGTTGTTCTTGTTTGTTCATTTGTTTTCACACAATTTTACTGAGCAGTTCAGAACCTAAAAAAATCAGGACTATTTTTCTTTGGAAAATATTCAAAGAGGTTTGATTGTTTGAATTCAAAAGTAAAGCAAAGGGCAAATGACTTGTTTCAGATACATTAAATAATACAAGGGATAAGGGAATAGATTTCTTTGAAAGCATTTGAATGACCTCACTTATGATATCACCAACACATCAATGTGGAAATATTTCTTCATATCAGTGCTGGTCTTTATTATTGCTCATAATGTATGTTTTCATTATGTCTTGGCTGTGGTACTTAACACCAGTCATCTCTACAAGATGACAGTATTCCTATATGTAAGTACAGTCTCCATGGAAACGCCATGAAAAGGGGGCTAGACGCACTTTATATAAAAAAAGGACTTATGAAGAGGTTTTTAAAGAATTAAAGAATATATGAAGAATCATTTGTAATAGTCTCACAGGCCAACTGTCTATGCATCAAAATGGCTGTGACACTTTTAATTATGTCCCTACAAGATAAATTTCTTGTGCTTATTGCATGGCCCTAAATTACTTTGTGTTTACTACATGCCCCTAATTCTCAAGAATACATTGGTTCTGTAAAAAAATTAACAGTGGATTATCCATCTGAAATGTTATCACATTTATAAAATACTGTAAAATAACATTCTAAAAGGCAACATCATCTCATTACAGTGTTCACATTAAAATATTTTTCAAAATAATAGGAAAAAATAAAAAGCAGAGCACTGAAAAATACAGTAACCTTTTTCAAATAAGATGTCCTAATTTTGTGGCTAACTAGATGAAACCTCACTTAATCTGTTAATCAATTAATTTATTGCTATCAGAGCAATACAAATATTACCCAAGCAAGTAAATAAAGTTTTATTATAAGCAAAATATAATTTTGACAAATACTATTGCAATGATACTGCTTCTGCCAAGCCATCATGCTCACAACACCTAAACTCAGGGTTTGCTGGAATAAGTTACCATAAAGAGTATGTTCTCATATCTTTTATGTGACAAGATTATACAACTTTGCCCTTTAAGGTTTCAGCCCATAATACCTACTTTCCAAAGAGAGTAACCATGATACTGTGTGAAAGGCTGTACGCATTTTATAAAAATTACCTTAAAGCTATAAACTTGCTGTGTTTATGGCAAAGTAATATGATGTCATAAAGCACTAGGGAACATATCTAGGGCAAAATTTGCATGAGAGATCCACAAATCGTATGTCTTTTTCCTTTTACTACAATGATGGTCAGGTTTTATTCAAAATATGAAGAAAAAATGTTTAGAATGATATTTGGATACATCTCTCCCACATGTTGAAACAAAAAGAGTTAACCCTCCCTGTACAAGTGTATAATTGCTCAGGATAATAAATGGAATTGCTGATGCTGCAATACATATCTTTTAGATTGATTACTGTATCCTTTCAAAATAAGGCCCATTCCTGTTAATTCTTCATCAAATTTTCCTAATCTGCTCTTACAAACAGACCTAGTAAGATGAACATTTTGGTACTACATCTTCCATTCATTCACATACATGCCTAAAAAATTTCTTACACCTACATATAGCCAAATAAAAAAGTTATTTGAGAAAATGTTAGCTAGTGGAATAACGCATTTCTCACCAAACTCACATGAAAAAATCCTAGTGGTCCTGATATATATGGCATTTTCATTCCCAGCAGGTACTTCACTTGTGAAGTCACAACATGTGTAGCTGCTCCTGTTGTCATTGCGCTTATCACTGGTTCTGTTAACAAGAAAGTGGCACTGCCCAACTGCAGCATAAACATTGCTACCTAAAAAACAAAGGCATCAGTATGAGCAATTATGATAAAATGCAGATTTCTCATGAAAGGACAATGAGCCAGGGGCCTTTTAATAAACAGTAAGATAAATGAGATAAAGATAAAAAGTAAAAGCCCTTTGAAGGACAACTATAGCTGCAAATAGACCGCACTGAAACTCTATGGGTTTATTTGTATTGTCTTACTTGCACCACTAGTGCAATTAATATTAACTAATATTAGTTTAGTAACAAAAATGGACTGAGAAACTGCCTTCATTAAATGCTTAGTATTCTGTCCTGCTCAAATATGTGAGCACAATTAATACAATAAAAATATCAGCTCAACACAGCAACGTGAAGTAAAGCAACTCCAAAGGTGAAGGTGGTACTGTCTCATTCCTGCTATGCTGCTATTCCAGCTGAGCAAGCACAACGCTGTATCTTGGTCCAGCCTACCAATTGCCAACAGGTCAATATCAGGATTACCAACTTTAGTAATTTCAACAGCTGGAAATTTATTAGATACTAAAACTACAGAGAGATGAGGCTTATGGTGAGAGCTCTGTCATCCCACAGAACCCTGCCCTGCCCTACCCCAGGCTGTTGTGTCATTAGATTTCTCTCCCCATGCAGTCTAGCAATGGCTTTGTTCCTCTCACAAATCCCTTACCCTTCTGGTGTGCCAATGACTCTGCACATACCATTCAATGTACCGTGATATTTGATCCTCTTGTGCTACAATATCATAATATCAAACACAACGAGTATTGCCATTCTACTACCTCTAGTTACATCAGGTTCATACATTGAGGTTTCTGGTTTTGCAAGTGTTCGGGTAAGGGAGCAATAGAAGTTGCTTCAGATGACAGATACAAAAAACTTATTTACAGAGAAATGGAGATATTTATTCAGTTCTGTATGAAGAACTTCATAAACTTAGAGTAAAACTATTTTAAAGACCTTTAAGAGCTATTTTCTGTGCATTTATGAAATACTCAACAAGTAGAATACTTGTATACAATCAGAAAATTTAAAACAGGAACTAAAATTCAGCACTCAATGTCATAAACACAATCCCACATGCAAACTGGATTTCTTCGCTAGAAAAAGGATTATACTTTGGCTCATCTACATTTCATAGAATCACAGATTCATAGAGTCATGGAATCATAGAATCATAGAATAGTTAGGGTAGGAAGGGATCTTAAAGATCATCTAGTTCCAAACCCCTTCCATGGCCAGGGACATCCCACTAAATGAGGCTGCCCAAAGCCCCATCCAGCCTGGCCATGAACACCTCCAGGGATGGGGCATCCACAACTTCCCTGGGCAACCTATTCCAGTTCCTCACCGCTCCTATAGTGAAGAAATTCTTCCTAATGTCTAGTCCAAATCTGCCCCTCTTCAGTTTGCACCCACTCCCCCTCATCCTGTCACCACAAGCCTTTACAAATAGCCCCTCTCCAGCTTCCCTCTAGGTCCCCTTCAGGTACTGGAAGGTCACTATTAGATCTCCTTTGAGCCTTCTCTTCTCCAGGCTGAACAAGTCCAACTCTCTCAGCCTGTTCTCATAGGGAAGGTGCTCCAGCCCTTCAATCATCTTTGTAGCCCTCCTCTGGACCCGTTCCAAAAGCTCCGTATCCTTCTTACATTGAGGATTCCAGAACTGGACACACTATTCCAGATGAGACTCTCAATCACGTCATGCCCCATCGTGTACTGAAAACGGGGATTGCCCTGACCCAGGTGCAGGACCTTGCACTTGGCCTTGTTGAACCTCGTGAGGTTCTCAGAGGCCCACTTCTCCAGCTTGTCCAGGTCCCTCTGGATGACATCCCGTCCTTCCAGTGTGGCAACTATACCACTCAGCTTGATGTCATCCACAAAGTTGCTGAGGGTGCGCTCAATCTTGCTGTCGATATCATTGATAAAGATATTGAACAGCACCAGACCCAGTATGGATCCCTGAGGAACACCACTCATCATGGATCTCCATCTGGACTTTGAGCCACTGACCACTACTCTTTGAATACGACCATCCAACCAGTTTCTTATCCAAAGAAACCAGTTTCTTATCTATTTGACCTTGAAGATTATTTCAGCCTTGCAGCAATGCTTACAGAAGTTATTTCAGTGTAGAGGCATACAATGAAAGAGTACTATTCCTCCCTAATACAGGTATATGGACTACAGCTGAATCTACAGCTATTGTAGATGCTTAGTAGGAATACAGGACAAATAGCCAAAATATTATTGCTTACTACTATGTTTTCTCTTCTTATCCCAGACTGTAATCAGTCTTTTCCTCTGAAGAATGAGATTTGATATCTCAGTTCTTGAAGAAGGTTGTTACATACCTATGAACACTACTGCGGTTAGCATAACACTTAATCCTTTTCTCATCCATATTAAGATATCATTACATGTAAATTATATCCCCATGCAAGAAGGTCTGCAGATTCATTAGATAAAAAAGCTATTCTTACTTCCATAATCTTTTGCATTTGCTATTCTTCTGCCTGAAAAGTTACATGCTCTTGGCACGGAGTTTTTGTTACAATATTTTCCAAGAGGATTATTTTGTGTTTACTGTACTAAAGATCATCCCTTTAGAAAATATCACAGCCTTCTTTGCTTTAATTTACTTTGTCATGGGGTTAAAATAATAATTTCCAAATGTTATCATTCTTTATGCCTGATCATTTATTTCTGACCATAATGCTCACACGTATACAGTGAGTTACCAGTATAATAGCACAAAAGAAACAAAAATTCCTAAGTAAGTGGCTGTTAATTTATCACAAAAACCTCTAGTTAGCACTTTCCTCTTCTATTTGAGAGGCTAAACCTGAGATTAGTTTTTTTTCTACTTCCCATTGATAGCACAGGAATTGCTCTGTATTATGAAGAGTCAGAACATTGATTGCCATTCAAGATTGGGCCCAAATTATGATAATTATTGTACTCTCAGTGAGTACTCTCAGTGAGTAGTATTTTAGTTATTCAGGCCTCAAACCAATAATTACTAATTTTGGATATTTTCTTTAGATGTTTGCTCTATCAGTCTGCCTATTCATATATTTAAAATGTTGTTCACTGTAGCAAAGTTTAAAAAGACACAAATTCTCCCTTTGTGAATTTTTGTTTGTTTTCTAAGATTATTTTGTATTGTATGGATGCAAAATTTCTAACCGTGTAATAACTAAGTTTCCAGAGAATGGGATGGATGTTTATTCCACTGCAAATTGAAAACCACAGAGACAATTCTGTGAAGTACATAATATCACAGAGAAATATTAAATATAATTTCAGAGAAAGTTATTACAGTGGATTACAGAGAAATGGTGCCGTGATTGCAGAACTCACCAATTTCAGGATCACTCTCACATTTACCTTTTTTTAAATTTTTGGGGTTATTAAATCTTCAGAATTTTAGAAGGACAGGGATGGCTAGAATTTCTTTGTGTAGCTTTTTAACACCACACTATGACAAAAAGCTCAGTACGAAGTAGTTATCTTGAGATTAATTTTGCTTTTACTAGGAATACATTCTTGATTAAATTGATGTGAATGAAATCAGGAGCTGTCATAGAAAAAGAAAGAAAACACAGGACAAAGCGAGGGAAAGCAGCCTTGAGTTAATGTACATTATAGGAGAAATTATCATGAAAAAAAGTTCTAAACACCAAGCGATCAGACAGAAGCGGTAGAAGGTGAGATTTCAAAAAAAAATATAGAAAATAAGTGAAAATTATAGTTGAGAATGAAAGAAAGATAATATAAACGGAACCTTTTCTTGCAGCTGTCTTTACTGCTGCACAATTTTACCCTGACAAAGAGCAGGGGGATTTAACCAGGAGAAGAGAAATGAGTAACTGCAAAAAGCAAAGCCCTCATGTTCATTAATTCAAGCCCTTTTGGTTCTCATCCACTTTCAACACTTTCTTCCCATGACAACGCTCAGTTTATTATTGTTAAAATTCCACTCACTGTATACTGGATCAAACTCCATGGCTGGTAAAATTTTTTATCACATAACAGGCACTTTGGAAATCACTGATCCTAAACTTTCTGTCCTCAGTAACTGGAAGGCTGATATCGTGTTACCTGCTGCATGAATTCAGTTTTGGACAATGAATTTTAAATCCTTCGAAACAACTTTCTGGAAAGTGTAGCCTTTTATTTATTGTTAAATCAGATAAGAAATGGTCATACCCTTTCTGATCATTTGCTGCATGGGCCAAGAAGGCAAAGACAATCACAGTGACTATCTCGTGGAAGGAAACAATACAGAATGTGAGCCTCTCATTTAGTATGTTGTATTGGTTATCCTGAAATCAGAGGCTGCAAAAGCAGAGACATCTATAGACTGTCTGGAGACCAACAGTCAAACAGAAGCAGCTGAGCTTGACTGTCACCAATTTAAAGCTCTTTTTTTGCCCTGTTTCAATAGATACAATTGACAGCTTTTGGTCTTTTGAGTTACAGATCTTAAGTTGACTGTGGGTGGCTTAAGAGTGTTTGGTAGCTTCTGATCGTGGGTGGAGTGAGCGTTCCTCAGTCGAGGACCTGAAAAAGACTTCTTTCTGTGGTCTTTCTGGACTAATGTGTAGCACACTGTACCATAATTTTGGTAACCAGGGCTACTATCCAGCCTAGTTGTCCTTTTCAAGATATAGAATATGAGCCTGCAAGAAGTTATTTCCACTGTGAAAGAATAATGAACTGTTTTCCTGACTGTCACTGCGTAATAAAGACTGATGTTTGTACTTCATGAATAACTACGTATAACATAGGATAGTGCAGTGTAATTTTTCCCATGTGGAAACAAAGCTTTGGACAATATTATTAGAGAAACACACTTAGTATTCAAATGTGTTCTGTCATTATTAAGCAAACTGACAATAGACTATGTAAACTCATTCTTCAGGTAACCAGATACAATTTTTATTTCCAATACTGTACATCAGATATTAATTATATGTAAGTTTTTAAAATACAGTAGCAGAAAACTTACCAGTAAAAATGTAGAAGACTGGAATGCAACAACCACATATTTCTCATTTGCGGAAGAGTAGTGCAACTGAAATCTACAGTACTGTGGTTGTTAAGAAAATACGATGTTTTTCTAGGATAAAAATTAGGTTTTTCTCACTTTGAACTGCAAGCAGCTTTCCTTTATTCAACAAATGTTATGTTGAAGTTCAGTCTATTATATTAGGATTCGTTGTAGACACATATATTTATGCAAGCCTTCTTGCACATATAATGTACTAATAGGAAAAAACAAATGTACCCAAAAGCTTATTTTGAAGGGTTTTTTGTCCTATAAAGTCATTGTGCAATTCTGATTGCAAAATTATTTCACAGACATTTATTTTCCATCACTTTGTCTCCACATCAATACCTCTGAGGTATATCAGGGAATAATTCCTTTAACTTGATTAGCTTTCCATGCCCTATTTCTCTTTATAGAGTAGTAGTTACATAAACATAAAAAAATCTGCATTATGCTTTCCATTCTGCGTTTAAAAATGAAATTTTCTCTGTGACTGCATTATTTTAAATGTTTTTTGTAATTACAGATTTTATTTTATTTTTACTTATTTTCTTTTTTAATACTATGTTTTCTTTATCAGGATGTCTCTTCAGATAACTAAATATCTTCCTTCTTTCATGAACACTCAGGAAACCAAAATTAATTAAATGAAAAATTTGGGCAGCTAAGGCTCAAATTTCAAATCTTAAAAGCTTCTGGTGATTAAAAAGCAGTTCCAATTTATTTCATGCTTTGACAGCACTGAACTTCACAAAGCCTGCTCAGAGCTTGCCTCATGCACAAATCATAGAATCATAGAATCCCTAGGTTGCGTTTCTGTGTTTCTCTCCGGAAACCAGGTACCCAGGAGGTATTGCAATGTCAAATGTCAGAATATTTTTTCATTTTAATATTTACAAGGAAAGAGGGAAGTCTTTGAAGACAAGCAGCTGCTAATGGAGAAAGGAACTCTCAATCACATCGTCCCTCAGTATAGGATGGGGGAGGACATGATTGGGAGCAGACCTGTGGAAAAGGACTTGAGGATGCTGGTTGATGAAAAGCTAGACGTGAGCTGGCAATGTGCGCTCACAGCCCAGAAAGCCAAACGTATCCTAGACTGCACCAAAAGAAGTGTTGTCAGCAGGTCGAGGGAGGTGATTCTCTTTCTCTGCTCCCCTCTCGTGAGACGCCACTTTGGGTACTGTGTCCATTTCTGGGATCCTCAACATAAGAAGGATATGGAACTGTTGGAACAGGTCCAGAAGATGATCTGAGGAATAGACCACCTCTGCCATAAGGACAGGCTGAGAGAGTTGGGGATGTTCAGCCTGGAGAAAAGAAGGCTCTGGGGAGACCTCATAGTGGCCTTCCAGTGCCTGAAGGGGCTACAAGAAAAATGGGGAGGGACTTTTTATGAAGGCATGTAGTGATGGGACTAGAGGGAATGGCTGTAAATTGGAGAGGGGCAGATTTAGACTAGTCATAAGGAGGAATTTCTTGACAATGAGGGTAGTGAGGCACTGGCACAGGTTGCCCAGGGAAGTTGTGGCTGCCCCATCCCTAGAGGTGTTCATGGCCAGGTTGGATGGGGCCTTGAGCAGCCTGATCTAATGGGAGGTGTCCCCGCCCATGACAGGGGGATTGGAATTAGATGTTTAAGGTCCCTTCCAAATCAAATGATTCTATAATTTTATGAACTCAGTGCTTGTGGTCAGAAGAGAAGAAAAGAACAAATCATTTGAATAATCTTTGAAGAAGGAGCTGATTCATGGTTTATTTCTGAAGGAGAAGGAAAGAGAGCACCAATAGCAACTGAATACAGAGCTGCCTGAATGCGGTTTTACTTCATATTGCAATGTGCTAAGGCCATGTACACAGACAATTACTACATCTCAACACAGTAGCAATAGATTCTTAAAAGACATTACTTTCATCATTCATGAACATTGGACCAGACCCATGGTCAGCTTTTCTCAGAGCAATGAAAATAAATGTATTACAAAAGTCATAATTATCACAAATGCAATGCATCAGTAACATACAGAATGTGTTCACCACTGACCTGAATGATTCCTCCTAGGAATGAAACTGCTGCTGCAACTCCAATTCTCTGCATTTCAAATTCTGATAGGCCCAAAATTTCTGAATTATTGCTTGTAGTGAAATTAGTGTTGACTAAAGGAACAAGACGCTCAACTGCATTGGCAGATATTAAGGAAGTTAAAGCGAAAGTTCCTACAAAAAAACACATGCATTAGTCACCAATATCTCCATATCTGTCTGTACTCATCACTCATCATGTCTTTTTCAAAACTTGGCCTTTATGAGTAAAACTGCCGTTTTGTGCATTTCTGTCCTGATAAGAACAATTTCTAAGCTGATCTTTTAGTGTGACACACATTTCTTCACATAAAATGGCCACTTTGTGCAGGCCATTCCCTTCATAATCCCCTAGCATTCGTAGCTGTTATGTTAGGGAAGTACATCCTTATCTGGACCTTTTATATTTTGTTTATGGACTAGCATTCATTAATTTGTCAAAGCTTTGTTTGAACCTGCTTGTATTTTCTGCCTCCACAAGGTCCTCTGGGAGCAGGTTCCAAAAGTTCATCATATGCTGCAATATTTTCTTTAATGTATACTTTTAAAGGCATTTAAAATGATGTTTCACCAGTTTCGTTGAGCTCTCCATACTTATACTGTTGCAGGACAGACTGAACACAGTTCTGCCTTCACTTTGGCCTTTATAGAGTAGCACTCCCAGCATGAACCTACTAGGGACAACACCACCCTAAAAATGACCACTAGGTCCTACTCTTTGCTTCTTATCCGTTAACTCACTAATAATTAACAGAAAGATTTTTTTTTCTATCACAAGGGCAACTTAGTTTCCTTAACAACTTTTTGTGTGGAACCTTATCAGTAGTTGTTTGACCATTCTGATACGTTATACACAAAGTATTTCCATTTTCTATGTGCTTTCTGACACTTATACTGTACTCTAGGAGAAAAATCCTATGTAGGATTTTTCTTTACAGGAGTCACATTAACTTTTCTCCAACAGACTGTGATTATAGGTATCTTTTGGTGACCTTATTTTTTATTATAGTCTATAATAATAAGACCCAGGATTCCCTCCAGAGCCCTTCCAACAGATGAAATTACATTGCTAACTTAACAGTCCTGTGGCCTTGTGACAGAATGTCCCTGTTACACATTTGTCAGAAAGATGTCCCACGATTTTCTTTCCTGGCTTCCTAATTTTAATGTATTTAAAAAACTTGAACTACCAGTTTCGTCATACTTTCCATATGACTCTTCAAATTTCTTTTTAACTTCATAAACTTCCTGCATATGTTTGACCTACCATATTTAATGCCTCAGTTGGCCAAGATTTTCATTTCTCAAGTGCCCAACACTCCCCTATGATAATCTCTTTAATTTTCCATTTGAGCAATGAAAGGTTCACTTGGATCACATTTTCTTTTTTGAATCATGATACATATTTTGCTTGGACCCATAATACATTTTTTTTCAAGCAACGTTCAGGATAGCTGTAGATACTTTGCTTTCCAGATTGTTCTTTTTTCTTTTAAATCTGTTCTCTTACTTTTACTTTTTTAAAAAAAAAAAAAAAAATTACATAAAATCAGATTTTAAAACATTTTACATGGAAGTCTATCTGAAATCAAAAACCTATATGTGGTATTATGACATGAAGATGTCTCAGAGGATGCTCCAAGATCCTTTACACCAAAAACTATCAAGAAAAAGATGTAGGGGTTAGTTGCTCAAGTGAGTAATCCTTTCAAGTAGATCAGCTCTGTCACAGAAGAGATATTTTGACTGAGTAAAAGTTGACAGAACTGAGCCACTGACAAATTCATAATTGACTTTACTAAAAAAAGAACACTTTTACAGCCTGTACACATATGGAGGGCCTCACTGATCTCACAGAAAATACTAGTAGGGGAGAGACTGTCACCAACGGACAGGAGTTATGGATCATGTTGGGATCTGAAGCAGGCAGTATAACTCCAGTTCATCCTGCATTTCATAACACCATAACGGAGACTGGTGGGATGTGTGCATGAGACATTTCTACTAAAAGGATCAACAGCACATGTCACATACATTCATTTTTAAAAGTCTTTACAACTGTAAGGGAACTGGTTTGTTTCCTTTTTTTTCCTTAAGATTAACTTCTGGAATAGACACTTGTGAAAGGAACAGTTTTCGATACCAGGGACTGTGTAGGAACCTGTGTCCATGGAGGTGCAGAACTCTCAGCAAATCATTCTCTGAAGAGAATTCCCTCCCAAGGATAAAACATCAGACTTAGTTTCTCAAATTTACCCATTTTATTCTCTGTTTTCATTACTAGAATTTTATGTGAGACAGATTCTTATTTATTTACTTTCCTACATATGAACATATGATGAATTCTTTTCTTCTTAATAATTTCACATCCACAAACTGTTGAAAATAATTAATTTTTAATAATGGTTCTTGTGTTAATATACCTACAAAAGAAGGTCAAACAAATCATACTAATCTATCCCTACTTGAGTGTCAAATTTATTTTCCAAATTCTAAATTTTAACTTTTTTTTTAATGCTTTTTTTTCTTGAGCTGAATACATGCCATCACTCATTACAGCATCAAATCACTAACAGCATCTACAGATTCTTCTCAGGAATACAAAGTCTCAAATACTTTCTGTACCTTTAGGGAAAATAAATTTTCAGCTTGCCTTTCACTGCATGACAAGTTATAGTTGTCCAGCAGTGTTTAAAAATTTAACTGAGTATTTACGAACAAAAAAGGTACACAAAACATGTGGCTAACTTCTTACTGAAACATTCCTGAGTGCATACACTTGAGCAATCAGATTCTGCAGAGTTCGTTTTGTGTGTTATTACTCAGAACTATCTTTCCTCCTTTTGGACGTTTTCTCCTCCACAAAGAAAACATACCTCCTCCCTGCTTAAATCTTCTGATGACCATAGGGTTTGCTTCCCTTTACCCAGTCCAATTGTACCTCATCCTTCCTGCGAACTTCAGAGGCCACCGAGTGCCTACCATACCCACCAAAGTATTATTTTTTTCCAACTTCCATCTATAACTTGTGGTCTTTGAAGTGAGAGCGTTTGTCCACCTCTTAGGAGATCAAAGTCATTCAACTTCTACAGCTGCTGTTGACTCTGCTGAGGGCAAGCAAGTAGCTCATAACCTTTTGCTGCCTACCCACTTAGTCTGCCAATGGACAGGATTTGTATAGAACTCACTGGGAGGATCTCTGGCTTTAATACAACAGCAGATGATAGGCAGAGAAAGGGTCGGGGTTTTTTTCCCCTGAGAAATGCAGGGTTTGTGTTTTAGACAGGTGAGAAGTAGTGTGTGTTTTCTGTGATTTAAGAAGCAGCCCAGTCTTTTTCATACTTGTTTGTATATATCTATTGTTGACTGAGCCTTTTGTTAAAATCTTAGCCTGAAGCAGATTTCTAAAGCAGAGTTAAAATACAAAAGTCCTTTGTAAACTACATTTACAAAGGAAGTGTCAATGCAACACTGAATTATAATGTCAGGAGTAACTCCATCATATTCTTAATGAGGCTTTCTTCAAATACTTAAACTGGCAAAAAATAATCATAAAAAGAAGCATGAAAATATCCTCTATTTAGTCTTAGATAATTTTCCTTCCATTGATCTTATAACAGCAAAAACATGTTCAGTTTCCAATTCCTTTTTCCTGAAAATGTTTTCACCAAATACACACTTACCTGTAGCAACATGATGTCCCATTCCAAATATGGCATATATAATGACAGGGAAGAAAGAGCCATATAAACCAAAAACTGGATGGACTGAAGACAAAACCGCAAAGGCCAATCCTATAGAAATTAAATGGAATTACTTCACTATATGAAGATAAAACTGTTCTGCATTCAATTTTTTTTAATGAGAAAACATCTACAATCTTATTAAAAGCAGGAAATAAAACACCTTCATTTACAAAAACCTACACCGTAAGCCAACTACTGTACAATGAGGATCAGGAAGAACTGTGGAAGGTTTTTCATCTACTGTCTGCCATCAAAGTCCTCACACTTTCTTCTGAGTCTCGGTCACCAGCAGAGGCAAAAAGGTCATACATACATTCTGTGGCACCAGATGCCATGTTTCTAGGCTGTCTCCAGAAGAAGTTTCAAACTACTTTTAATAGTTCATCCTCACAGGAGGAGGCAGCACCATTTCACTCCCACCCTCACAAACATAGGTTGGAGACTGCTAGGGCTCCAGGCGTTTGGATGGTTACTTCTTACAAGCAATTCAAACCTATAATTTTGGCTTGGAAGGAGCCCATTCACTCTGCTTTCTTTTAATTTCTTAAGTAAAAAAACATTCCAGGGTTCATTGTCATTAGGTGCCTGTGGGGCGGTTAATCATTTAGATATTAATTTTTTTTTTTTTATACATAAAGCGGTCAGTCCAGAAACAGAAAGTATTTTACTTTCATGTTGAGGTAGAGAGTGAACTGAATTGGTTAGGATTTAACTTTACGGACATACCAGTTACTTTGTTGCTTAGCTATAGAGGACATCTATCTTCTTCTTAGAAAGTCTCAGAATATGCTAAGAAAGCATCTTTCAGCAGAGACATTCCTGTAAAGCAACAGCTTTGGTTGCTGTTAAACTTTAGATACCTAAGACAGCATCAAGTCTGCATTGACGTCTTGAAATCCTCTACCACCATTTCATACTTTTTATGCCTAGAAACTAAGAGTGGGAGAAATTGCCTGGCAAAGTTTCTCTGTAAATCTTGGTCAATATCTTGTTATGCAGTAAGGAAGACAAGAATGACTTGTGTAACACAGAACGTGCCTTTCTGAAGTCCACCTTCAACCTGAGTGACGAATCTAAGGTGTGTAATATGTGTGTGCGTCGGAAAAACAACCATGAATAGTCTGTGACAGAGGCGATTCAGAACTATGAAAAGTAGTTGTCTTCTGAGTACAACTGAAATGTCTAAAGAAAATTAAATTTGTAGGATTAATTTTTCTCATCAAACTATTCTGACTGCTCCGGAAAGCATTTTTTTACTTAGTGTGTGGGATTTTAATAATATGGAAAGTGCCAAAAATTATCTTTGCTTATAGGCTTTCAGTGTCAATTCTGAGCATTTTGATTCAAGGGCTGTCTTGAACTTGTGCTTTGGTCTGTAACAAAGAGCACACTGTGGGGGGAGGGAATAAAATGCAAAAAGGCCAGAAGTGTCAAGTTTTCTACGAAGCAGCCAAGGCCCAGCAGTTCACCTGTTCTCAGGAAAACATTACAGTGAAGATTTTGTTAAAATGGATCATACATGGACAGTCTCCACCCATACTGCACTCAGCAAAGTAGCATTATCAGTTATGACTCGGAGAGATGCCATTTAAAACGTCTGCTTTGAAACTTTGATGCCTTCTTTTAAACAGAAATGGACATAATCGCTCTTTTTCCTTTTAATTAGTGTGGCTACTCATCATTTACATTAAGTTTCTTGAAGCAGTGTCTCATTTTTTTCATGGTGAGGTCATGACAGTCAGGACAGAACTGAAATTACTAGCCTTTCACTCTACTCTTGGTTCTGTTTGTTAGATTTTCCTCCCTTTACTGAAGCATGTCAATTGTGTGCAAGAGCAGAGAGACATTATCAAACATAACTAGCAAAGACTTCAGTCTTTCTTATTAGGCATATAATGTTCTAAAGGTTCAAATACCTTTAAAGATGTAATTGGTAGTATATTTCAGATTATTTCCTTAATTTTCATATTAAACTTCACTACAATGCATCCCATATGCTCAAGAACTAGTCAAGAGACAGGAAACACTATTTTATTTTTTCATTCCAAGCAGTAATAATACTCAAAAGAAATAGATCATAAAGTAGTGATCCCACATAATCTTCACTGGTAATATGGAGAAGCCTCCATGGCAATGACATTAAGGTTTTCAAATAAGAATATAAATTCCACAGAAAGAAATGCAAACAAAGAATGAACAGTAAGTTCAGATACAGTACACTAATATTGTGGTTCTTTGTTTTAACTACTGCCTTATCATAACATTGTGCAACACAGTTTAATTGAAAAACACGGTGTCTGACTGGCACCAAATGCATAACAATCCTTTGGCACACCACACTGAAAAGCAAGAGATGTTGCACCACTGTTGGTAAATGTCAAATGCAGATAACTACAAAATAACAAGCTTGATACCAATAGAAACAAGGCCATGTCCTACCACAGGAGAAAGGTCTCCGTTCGGGTTGATAGTTTCTGTTAATTAGGTTAATGCCAAAGCTACAGCCATAAAAAAGTCTTTTCCATAGAAAGAACTATGAATCACCAGAGTATGGTCAATTAGTTAACAATTTTATTCATCGGGAAATATGCTCGTGCTATATACATATGTTCTGAGGAAAGCTACACCATGTCATTTGGAAATATGACAGGTAAACTAGATTTTAAATGAAGAAGCAGGAAAAGTAGTAAGCCTGTAATTAATTTAAGAGGTTTCAAAATTTATATCATTTACTATTTATCATGAAAACTATAAATTTAGAAGTTTTTCTGGCTGTGTATATATTCAAATAACTTTTTCTTATATTACTACAACCTTTCATTCTGAAATGTGACAGTATTACAATGGTCAGACTCCAAGTGTAGGGAACCAAAAATGACACATACATCTTATTCCACCCAAAAAGCTATCTGCATTTGTGGTCACACTCTGATAATTCAGAAAAAGACAATTTCTCCCTTTCTTCACCAAGCTGAATTATGTAGTAATAAAGGTATTTCCTGCAGGTGACCTAAAAGGTAGAATTAACACATATTTAATGAGCGTCCTATCAATTCTTCTTGGAGAACCAACAAATCAGACACTCAATGACTCATATTGCAGGCTTTAATTTTTAACTCCAGGATAGCTAACCTTTACTGAAGAAAAAGAAAAACATCCTAGCAAACATTTTTAATATTATATATCATGACAATTTTCCTACATAGACCTACAGTTCTGGAAGATTCTTTGACATTGGCTTGTTAAAAACCATTAACACAAAATGATCCTTTGGAAATAATGAATAATAACCTCCAAAAGCTGCTAAGTATCAATTCTGTCAATGGTGCACACATATAACTCATGCTCACAAGACCTCTATTTTCCAACACCACTTGTAGCCGGGGCTATATATGTGGACTGTACAATAAGATGAAGTACCCAGAGCTTAAAGTCATTCCTTAGTTCTGTCATTCAAAGCCTGAGCCAAATTAAGAAAGTAAAAGCAAGATGGGAGGGCAGATGCTGAAAAAATGTACCATGAATCTTTCAGAGACCACACAATGTTGAATTAGCAACCATCCTCTCTTTTTTTGAAGAATGCTTCAGTGCAGTTCCTTCTCATGCAACTGTCTCTTTCAGTCTTGTGAGAATTAAGCATTTCAGTGTATTAGTCATTGTACCTGAATTCACAGTATCCAAAACGCAGCTTTCCCAGCATATCATCTCACAACTACATCAAAGATATGTTTGAGAAAACACTGTTTTATTCTACTACTTTGCAGATCTCCAGATGCTGACATTCCTATCTTGATGTTCAAAAGAACGGATATGCAAATATTATGGTAGAAGAAACAAGCAGACTGCTTGATCCATTTATGAATTCTCTATTCAAGATGGTTTGAACCGTCTGTACAGAAAAATCTTGGATACACCCAAAAGCAGACAGAAAAAAAAAATCTAATATTTTCTATTATTTTAATGAAGCTTCTGGGAAAAATAAGCTGTGACTCTTTATAGATAATCAGAGACTAAATGTTTAGACATGTTTAGGATGAATTTGACACAATATCTTAACACCATGGACTATAATATTATACAGATAATTATATGAGCTACTATACATTGGTCAGCTATAATACCTGAAGAATAGAGCAATCTTCAAAATAAAATTAATGAGGCTTTTTGAAAGGGCATTATAGGGAAATTCCACTGCACCTCAGTAAGACTAAACAGAGAATGAAACCAATAAGAAGTTTCAGGCAAATGGGTAACTATGAGGTAGCCTTTTAAGAAGCATCAATGCTGGGAGAAACAAAGACCAATCATGACTCATGACAGGCCTTAATCCAGATGAACTGGACTTTTTGAAAGCCACGAGAAAGGCATCCATTTTGACAGATTGGTGGCCAAGGATCTCAGCACTAAGAGTTTTCCTGATGTCTCTGATCTGGAAGACTATAAGTAGGTCTTATAATTTGTTCTTCCTTCAGGGAACCAACATTTCCTGTGTTTGTCGGTCTCTGTCCATGGTGCTCAGCCAACCCCCAGGCGCGGGGGCTTGGACATCTGTGCAGCGTGTATGGTCATACTAAGGCAAGTGTACCCAGACACTGGGCCTCAAAGGATTCAGAGGTCATTCAGAAGCTGAATTCACATTTCTAGTAGTCTGTCAGTCAGATTTGTATTTAGAGCATGTGTAACTTGAAGAATTTTAGTAGACATTAGGAATGAAATATTGCAGGCACAGCAGCATCAGTGCCTTTCTCCTCTGCTGGAAAGTTGTGTGAGTATGAAACATTGCCCTACATTTACTTACTAATATGTTACACCTCATGATCAGCTTACATCATTATCCTTTACATGAGAGAACTATAACAGAGTTCAGCTGGACACTCTTCTGCAAACCATTAATGAACTACATGGGTTCTCCAATGCACTCTCTAGGCGATTTTTCTGGATCTGTTTCCAAATACGCTTGTTCAATTTCATCTACACATACTATTTGTATGCCAGATGTATATTTACAAGACAGCTCTACCCCTTAATAAAATTATTAGCTCCAGTTAGTCCATTCAGAGCATATTTATGTCTACATTAATGGTCAGAGCCTGAAAAAAAACCCTGGCAACCCTCAACCTTGAGAAAACCCGGCTGGGATTCCTCCCTGAAAAGCTAATATGTATGTACATATATATATATATATATATATATATAAAAGGTTTTGGCATCATGCCTTCCAAAACACTGGGCACCAGTTCTGGAATGCAGGACAGCAGTATAGTTAATTTTCTTAACGGCAAGATCTCCAGCCAGTGTTAAGGGATTAGTTGTTCAGCAATAAATCCAGCTCAAGATTAAATTAACTTTAATTAAAACATACAAACCACACCAATCCTCAGTGAGCTATTATTGGGCTTACAGAATGAAGAAAGAGTTGGCAGGAATAACAATACTGAGTTCATCCCATGCCATCTACATATTTCAGTTTTAGAGGAAATATGTCTCAAGGGCCCTCCACCCCCCATAAAAACAGCCCACTGAAACCTGCTTGAGCCAAAGCATTTCTTGTTCATCATAGTTCATCAGAAAGCCAGAAAACATATAACACTACATATAGATTCTATATGAAGTGTATCCATGTGCTAGACGAATACAAAAGGTATTTTTTTTAAATTACAAACTCTACTATAGTCCCATATCTGATAAATTTGAAAGTTTAACTCTTATACCTTCATTCTACATGGGCAACTTTTGATTATATGCAGTATGGCACGTGGATAGTTATTATTTCAAAACAAATACCATAATGTTTATGAATCCAGCCAAACACCAGGAGCTTAGCAAGATAAAGATTGAATCAAAAAATATAGTGACAGTATTTTAGTTTGAAAAAACCCACACATTCACTTTAACTTCTTAATACACACACCTCAGTTCAAAACTTCCCAGTTTTTTTGAGCAGCAGCAGATATTGAAAGGAAACATAAATTCATGAAGAAAGTCAGGTTTTCAGGTTTTAATTAACCTGTCTAAACCAGGTTAACTTAAAACTAAGTCCTCTTCTAAATATAGTCTTGGTTTTTCAGATCCTTCTAGCCTTTTCTTTTCCCATTGAAGTTTAAAATTGTTTAAAATTAAACAAAGGCAACAAAAATTACACACTACATTTCAGATAACGTATCAAGAGTCAGCAATACCTGTGGTCCTCAGCTTCTTTGCAGCTTTTTTTCAAATAGACTTGTTACTCTCCAGCAGATCATTAAAACTACCCCTAAATGAGTGCATCAACAACGTTGTCTTTTAAACACATATGCAAATCAGAAGCTAAATCCACTCATTCTCCTAGAGTCTTGCTTCAGAACTGGATAGCAGGATCAATCACTCTGTTATCCATTATTGCTATACATGCAAAAATTATTTTATTATCATTAAATTGCTTATATCTTACAGGAGTTTGAAGGCTTAAGTCAAATTTAGAAACTAATAATTTTGACTTTGACAATCAGAAGATCTTAGAATCATAGGATGGTTTGACTTGGAAGGGACCTTAAAGATTATCTAATTCCTACTCCCCTGCCATGGGCAGGCACATCTTACACCAGACCATGCTGCCCAAGGTCCCATTCAACCTGGCCTTGAACACCTCCAGGGATGGGGCATCCACAGCTTCCCTGGGCAATATGTGCCACTGCCTCACCACGCCCACTGTGAAAAAGCTCCTCCTTATGTCTAGTCTAAATCCTTCCCTCTCCAATTTATAGGCATTCCACCTAGTCCCATCACTACATGGCTTTATAAAAAGTCGCTCCCCAGCTTTCTTGTAGTACCAGTGTTCAGGTACTGGAAGGTCATTGTAAGGTCTCCTCTGAGCCTTCTCTTCTCCAGGCTGAACAACCCCAACTCTCTCAGCCTGTCGTAAATGGTAGCAGCTCTTTAAAACTTTGGCATAATAACAGCTATTCTGAACTACATTAAACCTTTATGAAAGAAATCTGGGGAGCAAACATTATCTGCATACATTGATTGCTGATATTTTTATTAATCTGATCTTTTTTTTTTTTCTCACTTACAAGGCAGACTCCAAAACTTGTTATCACAGAGGAATTCTCCAGAAATAATTTTTGAAAACTCTGTGAGGAGCAGGTATGAGCATTATCTTTGTTGCATTCACTACAACACGCTAAGGACAGTGACTTCCTTCCTTCCTTCCTTCCTTCCTTCCTTCCTTCCTTCCTTCCTTCCTTCCTTCCTTCCTTCCTTCCTTCCTTCCCCCTCCCTTCCTTCCTTCCTCCCCCCCCCCTTCCTGCCTCCCCCCCCCTTCCTTCCTCCCCCCCTCCTTCCCTCCTTCCTTCCTTCCTTCCTTCCTTCCTTCCTTCCTTCCTTCCTTCCTTCCTTCCTTCCTTCCTTCCTTCCCCCCCTTCCCCTCCTTCCTTCCTTCCCTCCCCCCCCCCTCCTTCCCTCCTTCCCTCCTTCCTCCCCTCCTTCCTCCCTTCCTCCCTTCCTTCATTCCTTCCTTCCTTCCTTCCTTCCTTCCTTCCTTCCCCCTCCCTTCCTCCCTCCCTTCCTCCCTCCCTCCCTTCCTCCCTCCCTTCCTCCCTCCCTCCCTTCCTTCCTTCCTTCCTTCCTTCCTTCCTTCCTTCCTTCCTTCCTTCCTTCCTTCCTTCCTTCCTTCCTTCCTTCCCCCCTCCCTTCCTTCCTTCCTTCCTTCCTTCCTTCCTTCCTTCCTTCCTTCCTTCCTTCCTTCCTTCCTTCCTTCCTTCCTTCCTTCCTTCCTTCCTTCCTTCCTTCCCCCCTCCCTTCCTTCCTTTCCCTCTCCCTTCCTTTCTTCCCCCCTCCCTTCCTTTCCTCCCTTCTTCCTTTACAAAGGGAAGCCAGTTATGCCATCTAATATTTAGGTGAGAGTTTGGAACACGGACACATCACACCAAATCAGAGCAGTTTCCAACCTGAAGAGTCTAAACATGGTCAATGACAGATGATTAAAAAACTCCACAGTAGGAAACTGTGAAAGATGCAACTCAGTTGAAAGTTCTTTCTTAATTAAGCTTATTAAGGTACCGGACTGCTCTCTACCCTGGCCTTCATGCAGCTTTCATCACTCAGAAAACTGTGGCATATGAATACAACTGCAGATTTTTCCATACGCTTCCATAACTCAAATTGATTTCCATATACTTGAATTTACTTCGGCTACTGCAACACCAAATGATGCTGTGCTTTCTTTGTATGTCACTTATCACTGATTACTACTTTATTCCTGCCACAGTTAGAATTTCTGCCTTTCATCTCATTACAAAACTTCTTGGTTTGTTTTGTGGGTAGAAGGAAACAGACTCAACTAGACCTCTCAAAATTTGGCATCTTTTCCCTTTCTGCTATATACCAAATGAGACTTTATTTTCTTGCATAATTATCTCTGTCATGTTCAAGTTAAAGCACCACAAACATGTTAAAATGCTCTGGTATCTCATTCTCCTCCTTTTACATCCCTTCAAATAATTCTGAAATCTTGAGAAGCAGAGAGAAGAGAGTAAGGAAAAACAGGTGAGCAGAAGGAAAGAGTTTTGGTGTATTTGGTTTCAAACATTAAAAAATAGGTTAATATTACTAGGGTACTTAAAAATAATCTAGAAAAAGAAAGCCAGTATTTTCCATCTTCACTGGATCTTGTTAAATTTATCTGTTACATTAAATTACTTCTTGGTACAAGATTCAAGCAACAAAATCCTGGTTAAAACTACCAGCAGTCCAGAACTGCTGTTTAAATTTATATTTTTAATGAAAGTCAACATACGGTTATTAGTACCATTTTAATTACAATTGTTGTATATATACATACCAGTGAAATTAGATACTTTGCAGTGTTACGGTATTATGGTTCTTAAAGTTAACTCATGCCAATACAGATGTTCCTAATTACTTTAAAAGCACAAATATGCAAATCAGTTGTTTCCAGTTCCTGCATAATACAATTAAAGGAGTTCTTATAATTTAACTACATGAACAATAGTTAAGCATAGTTAATATGGGAAATTGTTAAGAAATAATATACATAGTTCACATGAGGGAAGGACTTAAATTCCGTCTGAGGCAGATAAGAAGCTGTGGTTTGCCTAAGACAAAACCAGACAAATGCCAAAAGAAGGTGACACTATTAAAGACATACCAAAAAGCAACAAAAGCATTTATTTCCCAGTGGCAATCACTTTACAAGTGATATTACTGGTTTTTTTTTAGGATTCTGCAGGTCACTGTGCAGCCTTTTGGTTTTAAGTTTTTAGTTTTTACCTTTTGGGGATTTTTTTCTGCCAAATGGAGTCGAGCTCCACCCCTACTTTGCACTGTTGCTTGTGAAGAGACTTGGTAGGTAATCTAATACAGCATTAAATGAATACAGAAGCTGAAGCTGTGGTTGCAGGCAAATTCTCTCCATGAGTAATGCCTCCGGCAAGAGCACTCTTTATGCATAGAAAGTTGTCTATTTTTCCTGCTGTGCTCTGGGCTTCTACAGGTAGTAGTATCCTGCCAACGATTCTTCCAGAGCACCATCTCTATCATGTAGATGCACTTTGCTTTCCATATTAAATAGGGAAAAATGTGGTTATTTAACTGATAAAACATTTTATGTAACCATAAGTTATGTAAACAGAGTTACTGCTCACTTATCTTCTATATTAAGTCTTGAAAATTTTCAAAGGGATGAGATATATAGTAAAGTTCCAGCACACAGAAATTAGCTACAATAACACAAAGAATTTCCATCCACATTTGCACACTGGCTATATATATTTAAAACTAGACATTCTTTCCATGTATTTTTATTTAGATTAAATCAATATTACATATATAAACATGTCTTTATTTTAACCAAAGCTTTGTGATACTATTAATTAAGGAAAAAAAAAAAAAAGGCGACAACCAAACCAATTCAGCATGACCAGATTTCAAAATATGAATCTGAAATGAGTTAACTGTACCTTGAGCCACCTGTTGGATGGCTAACATCATCCCAGAAACTGCATCAGGAATCAAATTTTCCCTCCAGTTGTAGACAGGCATCCATTCCAAGATGGGCAGCCTTCTCATACACCAGACTTTGATATCTTCAAAGCGAACAGCCTGGATCTTTCTCCAGACTGCATTTCTTTTCCTTTTTGCTTTTGTCATCATTCCCACTGTCCAAAAGCAGTTCCTCTTTCAGAAGAGCACACAGCTGAGGAATCACTCTGACCTATGTCAGTCTCCAGTTTTCTTCTAAGATTTTGCGGTTGCAAAACTACAGAGAAAAAAAAAGAACAGAAGCACTTAAGATTTCTGCAGCTCCCCTCTAACTGTACTCAATGAAAACAACTATTAAACACCTAAATCATATAAACAGCTACATGAAATGCAAGAACTGTTTATAGCAAAGATCATATTTTCTGCTCTTTGCAAAAATTTGGTGTAGTCTAAAGTTGGTTTGTGATTCTTTCCAGTAACCTCTCACTTTATATTCCCTGTAATGCTTGTGCTTTTGGCCTCTGTCCAGTGGCGAAATGAGGTATTACTGTGTGTGTGTGATATAGGCTGGGCTATGCTAATATGAGCAGGAAGTGCCCAGCAGTGCAGGCATCTCCCTGCCAAGCAGGAGAAAGTAGCCTTGACTCTCCTGGGAGGAGCTTTTCTGGCTGCGGTCAGAAGGCATGAAATCGTCAGTAACCCTGGTGCTAGCAAACTTGTTTTACTCCATCTACATTTTGTCTTCTAAATGACAGTGAAAAGCTTATTCATGTAGAAAATGCAGAACATCGGGTGGCAATAAGCCCTGTTGAAAACATATAGATTCTCTCGTGTACGCTGAAGCCTCAGACTTTAGTGTAAAAATCTCAAAGTGCAATGAAGGACTGTGAGCTACCGGCTTCATGTGGGAAGTGCCAAAAGCACTTGTGACACTCATTCTTTTTCAAAGCTATTCCTTTCTGCCCTTGGTAGTCCAACCTGCAAAGGTTCCCTCAATGAAGACAGTTCACCAAGTAACTTTTGATCTTGTAATAACGTCATGTACTTTGTGTACGATACAAAGTGCTCAGACACAAAGTGATAAGAACATGGAAGAGTTTTCAATGCCTTTTCTGATATGGAGCAAGGACATAGCAGCTTTCCTCTTTATTTTTTTATATCTCTGGATGGAAAGAACTTTAAATTAAAATGTTAGACTCATAAGATGGATAAATTGTCTTCCCAGTCACTTTATTGCCTTGCAGAAGGCAATGTAAATATTTTTCAAATTTTATTTAGATAAATTAATTTGTTGTTTAGATTGACATGAAAAATAAAAAATGAAACAATGTCCATCCAAAACAACTTTAAAAAAAATGAGATTTTGTTTCCAAATGCAATGGGGAGAAAAGCACAAGGGCAAATACATCATTGTTCATTCTAGTGAGTGACATTCAGGTGGTGTCCACTGTTGTGTCCCTTACAAGTGCAAAGAGCAAAAGGATAAAAGAAATAGCAGGAAAAGTTTGCTTAAGAAAGACTCTCACTTTTAGCTGTTCCACTCATATTTATTCTTTGCCCTGCCCATCCTTTAACCACGTACATGTTTTAAAGAACTGAAGAAACAAAAGACAGGCTTTTCTGTTCAGTGGAATAAACCTCTAAACTTCGATTCCCTTCCCTTCCCTTCCCTTCCCTTCCCTTCCCTTCCCTTCCCTTCCCTTCCCTTCCCTTCCCTTCCCTTCCCTTCCCTTCCCTTCCCTTCCCTTCCCTTCCCTTCCCTTCCCTTCCCTTCCCTTCCCTTCCCTTCCCTTCCCTTCCCTTCCCTTCCCTTCCCTTCCCTTCCCTTCCCTTCCCTTCCCTTCCCTTCCCTTCCCTTCCCTTCCCTTCCCTTCCCTTCCCTTCCCTTCCCTGTTTGTGGTTTGCCTTTTGTGTGTCTGCATGTCCCTGGTTTTATCTTGAAAGTACAGTTCAAGGGCTTCATAATCAAGGCCAAGTGTTTCACAACACAGACCTTTCCCTACTTTCAATGATCAGAAGTGGACAAGAATCCTTGTAGCTACTGTTAGAGGCTGCTTACTTTCTATAAAATATTCAGTACCTCTAACTGTAATTGTTTAGTGGGAGAAAAAAATCAAAATACATTTCTATACATAGATATGTATGTACAAATATTTACCCAAATACGGGTATTTGTGTAAGAGACTGGTCTCATTTTTTTAAAAAAAATCATGGTTCTCTAGAAGCTCTGAATATTCTAAAACAGTCAAAAAAACCCAAAGAACCATCACTCAAAACACAGGAACATACTCTTCATTCTTAAAACTTCTTGCATCAAAATGCAGAAGCTGTTTGAAAAAGTCTGAGATTGAGATTTTCCCACCTCGCACATGCAGAGTCAGTAAATCTGGACAGTTTTCATCAATCCCAGATTAGTATCTGAACTTCTAGGATTAGCTATATCCACAGACTTTTGTCCTTCACCAATAACAAGGGATGGTTTCTCTCAGGATATGTGCAATGTTTTATGATATGTGCTGAGATATCTCTCAGGATATCTCTCAGGATATGAGTGCAAACATCCACAATTAATACTTGAAAATAAGCTTTGGTAGGCACAGAGAGAACTGCACATGCAGAGTGTTTGGGATGTACATGCTGATGTGGAATTGGTGTGGAAATTTTGTTTTACTTCAACAATTACTTTGATGAGTAAAATATTACATTATCATTAAATCTGGAGTTGATAACATCATAACTAATCTTGGAAAACACTGTTCCTTGTTGTAACTTTGAAATTAATAAAGTACTCCTAGTTAGCAATGACACCAAGCAACATATCATTTACAGCCTCCAGACTAAGAAACTAAATTTTTTAAGGGAAAACAGATGTACAGCAATGCATGACAGCAAGCCTATGCCTCGCTATACAATAGTCCGACACTTGAATCTTAAAGAAACATCAAAAAACATGCCTCCATCCTGACCAACAATGTCTATGAACTCTGTTTTGATACTGCTGTCTTTTGGTCAAATACAGATAACTAAAGATTAAGAGGATAGTAGATGAAAGAATTAAGAAAAAAAGACAGGCAAAAGTTTTGGTCGCACAAAGCTTGTGTCTTTAGGAAAGATAGCTAAAATTCCAAGAGAAATCCTATGAAAAAATCCAGGTATGTTTGACAAAGCACACCTGGATGGGAATGGAAGTCAGGTGTTAAATAAGAGGTGATAGGTACTGCTTCAAAGAGATCAAATTGTGCAGCTCTTATGTCACAGAACACAGCATACGAGAATATTATACAAGCTCTGGAATGATAAGAGAGTGCTGAAAAATGAAACAACCCGAAAATAGTGACAAAAATCCACACCTTCAAAAAAGCATTCCTCAGTTTCTAGAATTTGTAAAAAAATAGGTTATCAATCATATGTATTACATTAAAAATATTAAACTATGCCACAGAAGAAGCATATGTTTAAGTATAAAAATTATTTACTGTAGAAATTTAAGGACCTTCCTCCTCTGAAATTCTGGTACATCAAAATCAAACATAATTCACAAACTGAAGCGTGCCAAGATACTTTCTACAGTTGGATGTAATACATTTATTTTCAGTAATACCTAACTTTAAAATTACTCCTGATTTCAATCATCAAGTATTATACTTAAATGTGAACCTAAAAACATTGGGAAAAGATGGGAAAAAGATATAATTCTTGCCCTTTAGAAAACAGGTAGAAGCTGTAGTCTCCATACTGTCATGATATGGGATGTTTAGGAGTCACTAGTGTGACACTAATGCCACCTTTGCCATACAGTAATCAGAATAATCATAAGATAAAGGTGAGCATCCAGGCAACAGAAGTCAGACCTGACTGAAATAGCTTAGGCTCGACTTTAACATCTCTCTAAATGGGCTTTCCAGCATCTTTAGTGACGCTGCGCTCTGCAAAACTGTGTGAAGCAACACTGACATCGAGTGGCCTCGCTTGGTATTTACCTCGGTTACTGCAGGGTTCAAGGATTCTGTCTAGATTTGATACTGCCTCATGACGAGATGGGGTTTGAACTGGACAATGCTAAACAAATAGTTTAATAACATGATCTGTTAAAAATAAAAGATCTGAAGCATCAATACAAGGTTTATTTGCTACATTTCAAATGTGTTTACTGGTCCAAAATTCAAAACACCAGGTCGACTGATAGATTAGCAAGGGACTGGACCATGAGAGCTTCTAATGCTTCAGTCTGCTTCCAGCTAATCTAATGAATCAGATATGCAAGAGCAGAAAAGACAAAAATAAATCTGATAATGTAACCATCCTCTTAACCTCCATTCCTTACAGCTGTCTGCTAATAAATTGCCACACAGTTGCTAATGGATAAAAACAAATTAGAATTATTGGGAAATTACATTAAATTATTTTAGCACACCTAAAATTAACATAGGAAACATAGCAGTATCCACCTCTTAAGGAAAACATCTGTAAAGAAAACCTTTTTTTTTTCATTCACTTTTAAGATTATTTATAGCAGTGGTTTGAAGGTCAGCATACCTTTAAATTAGTAAAAAAAAGGGGAAAAAAAGCTTTTCTTTCTTTTTAAACTAGGGTAAGCATCACAGAATAGACTGGAAGCTGAGATTTACAAATTCACAGATTTGAGAATGCATTTTCACATATACTGTGACAAAACACATACACTGACATTAAACACAGAAATATGGTGTGGTAACCCTTAGCCTGGACACAGACTCAGCTGTCCAACAGAGATGCTGTTTAAGGTCTAAACAACAAAAATGCAGATGAAAAAATATTTAAATCACAAGCATCAGTTTCATCACATTATTTTGCTCATCCAGACATTAAGACTGAGTGCATAAACCAGATTTTCCAGTTATTGAGTGCACAAACCAACCTGTAAACCACACAACGAGAGGAGACTCTTTTAACTTTGAAAACCAACAGATCGAAACTCAAATGACCTCCTTCCCTTGTGTACCTGGTGGGGTGGCTGGTGCTCGGCAGTTTGTGGAACAGAGCAACCACAGCACAAAGGAATCTGTCCACTGGTTTTGATTCTAGCCTTGACTGCCAGAGAACAAGGTTCAAAACATCTGCTCACCCCAGATCCCCTTTAATTCCAAGTTGGTGGGTACTGAACATTTAGATACAGTTTGAAGAAGTATCCATCCTCATATCTGAGACCTAATCTGCAAATGACAGTTGGGGGACCAAAGGCCCCAAAGGCTGTGTGTGGTCCTGGTGTAGCCGGGGAGAACAAATCTGACCCCCATGACAGGGGTCCATTTTTCCTGGAATTCAGGTGCAACCACTTTGCAAGTTAGACAAACAGGTCTCAACTGCAACTGTTCAAAAGGTGCAACCCACTGTTCTGTAGCCACCAAAGCGCTGACACAACAAGTTACATTTTGCCTGAATTAACATAATGTTCCCATCAACCACAGAACATTTATGTGCTCACTGATTATAGCTTGTCTTGTGAGAGAATTATTTGGGAACAACTATTATGAAACAAGCATTCCTGAAGAATTTTAAGGCCAGATATCCTTAAAAACATAGAACACATTAGGAAGGGAGGGAGGGACCTCTAAAGGTCATCTCATCAAAACACTTTCTCAGAGAATGGATAACTTCAAAGCCAGATCAAGTTGCTCAGGACCTTGCTCAAGAGTGTTCTGCAAATCCCCAAAGTTGGAGATTCCACAAGTCCTCAGGACAAACTATTCTTGTGCTTAACCCCTCTCGCTGTGTTTTCCCCTTAACCCCCAAATGTATTAAAACAGAATTTCCCCTGCTACTGCTTGTGACCATGCCTCTTGTCCTTCTGCTATACAACCCTGAGATAGTTCTGTTTTCTCAATTGCCTTCCTATACTTGTTTCTCAGACATGAGACTTCTTCGCTTCAATTAACTTCTTTTTCAAATAGACTCAAAAAAAAAAAACAGTCTTATTAGAAAAATGACCATACAGGAAGCTAATCAAAACTGTGATTGTCTTTTCTATCAATAGACAAACATAAGTTATTTCTTATCAATAAACATAAGTTGATTCTAAGCCTTCAGACACAAGAAGCATACGAAAGGTAAGTGCAACAAACTTCACTTAGTGGTGCACTAGCAATGTGTGACTACAAAGAGAGCCACGTCTATGCCACAGTAACTCTACTGCCTGTGAGCCTGTTGAAAACATGAAAACCTTAGCGACCATCAGGATCATGAAAAAGAAGAGCTTGAATAGTTGTATAATAGAACAACAAAACAAATTTCAAGTAAAAGGAAAAGAATGCTGAAATGTGATATTACTACCCTTTGGCTTCGAAAGAAACACTTTCCTGTAACACCTTCTGGTGTTACCATTTCTCCACAAAAGCAAATGCTACATTAAACTCTGTGCGTGATGTAGGAAGTTTTTCACATTCTTGTTCTTGAATATTACATCATCTTGTGGCAGAGGGATGGATGCCAAATCAAAGATTATCCCAATTTACATAGCCTTCCTTCAATAGCAAGTTTTTGTTCTCACCCTCTTACAGAGAGAAGATACCACTATCTGAATAATCAGCAATATCTTGCCTCCAGACTCTTCAGATGATAAAATCCCTTATTTTGCATCCCATTATAATCTTAACACATTCCTTTCCCTCTGTGTGAAAGCTTCTAGATGTCTTGTTTCTACCTATGGTTACTATGCTCCTATTTTACACATAGTTTGGTGCGTTAGAAAAATCTGCAATTCTAAAGCGTCCATATATTTTACTCACTGACTTCATTTCATCCATCTGAAATGGACACTAAATCACCTCACTGAGTAAACTAAGTTAAGAGTGTATTTATAAGGCAGCATATTAATCCAGACCGGTAGGCTGTCATAATATAAATCACTGGGGTAATAGATTTTACAACATGAAACAGAAAATATGGCCATTCAAAAAGGGAAGCCTATGAAATTTAATCATTAAAATTAGTATTTAAATAGCTGGTCTCTTGCTGCCCTCAGAGATGGCAAACCAATGGAATTCCAGGTCCACAGCCAAGTAAATACCAGGAAGCCTGTGGGACAGCTGAAGTAGTTCTTGAAAACCCCAATCTAAAAGCATTAACAAATTCACGTAATCCTCTGTTTCCTCATTTTAATTTAAAATATCTGAAAAGGTATTTTATGAGACTACTACCTTATAGTCTGCATACTCTACAAAAAGTTTCACATGAAGAATGCACAGTGTATACTAAATAAAAAAAGGGGTTATATCTCAAACATGAGTCCAAAAAGTATTAAACGCTTTCCCTCCCCAAAATGGTTGTTCGCCTAACTGACTTAAAACCATCTGAGAGTACATATGACAATCCAGTGTATTATACACTTCTTACCCTCATGGCTAAGAAGTTAGAGAAAACAAAAATTTTGGTGCTAATAACAATCAGAATTGTAACCTCAACTTTTACCAGTTCTAGAAATAAGCCTGAAAGATATAGAAGCATAAATTTTTTCTAAACAACTTTACTACTAAAGAATATAGGAAACACAGGAAACAAGCAGTTGTACTGAACTCTCTTGCTTAGTTCAATAAAAAGTCTTAGCCTTGCTTGGGATTTGGTGAACTAAACACACACAAAATAGTTAAGTTTGAAAGAAAGTATTTTAAATCACTCCATACATGCATTTGCAACTTATTAAAAAAAATAAATTAAGTCCAAATTACAACAGCTCAGAAATAAGCCGTACTAAATCCCCTGGCGTACTTACCAACTGCTTCAAAATCAGGAACCTTGTTGTTAGTTCTGCAGCACTTTTTTCCAAAGTGGCAGGAACAAAAACAACCCAATCTGTACACAGTAACTCAGAACACGGTGAGCAACTCTGCATGCCAGTTCCTTAAGAAGCCATGAAAATATATAAAAAAATAGATGGCATATTCAAAGACGTCATCGAGACATGTCCACACATTTTATTCAAAGTTCTCACTTCACAGATGCATATTCCCCAATTCCTAAGACACAGGCCATTTTTTAATTTGCATAAAAACCACAAAATAATTGAGGTAAGAACTCAACCAAATGCAACTACTTGCATATTTCAATCAGTGGTGTACATTTATACCACTGATTATAGAAAAAAGTAATTCCATGTACGATCAGACTTGCATGGCCCAACTCTCTCAGCCTGTCCTCGTAAGGAAGGTGCTCCAGCCCTCTGATCATCTTTGTAGCCCTCCTCTGGACCCGTTCCAACAGCTCCATATCCTTCTTACATTGAGGATTCCCGAACTGGACACACTATTCCAGGTGAGGTCTCACAAGAGAGGAATAGAGGGGCAGAATCCCCTCCCTCGCCCTGCTGGCCACGCTTCTTTTGATGCAGCCCAGGATATGGTTGGCCTTCTGGGCTGTGAGTGCACATTGCTGGCTCATGTCGAGCTTCTCATTGACCAGCACCCCCAAGTCCTTCTCTGCAGAGCTGCTCTCAATCACATCATCCCCCCTCGTATACTGAAAACGGGGATTGCCCTGACCCAGGTGCAGGACGTTACATCTGGCCTTGCTGAACCTCATGAGGCCTCAGAGGACCAGTTCTCCAGTCTGTACCTCTGGATGACATCCCATCCTTCTGCTGTGGCAACCACTCAGCTTGGTGTCATCTGCAAACTTGCTGAGGGTGCACTCAATCTCGCTGTCAATATCATTAATAAAGATATTGAACAGCACCAGTCCCAGTACGGACCCCTGAGGGACACCACTAGTTACGGATCTTCATCTGGACTTTGAGCCATTGACCACTACTCTTTGAATACGACCATCCAACCAGTTTCTTATCCATCGTACCATCGAATCCATATCTCTCCAATTTAGAGAGAAGGATGTTGTGGGGGACCGTGTCAAAGGCTTTACAGAAGTCCAGATAGATCACATCCGTTCATTTTCCCGTGTCCACTGCTGCGGTTACCCCATCATAGAAGGTCACTAAGTTGGTCATACAGATTTGCCCCTGGTGAAGCCATGCTGGCCGCCATTAATCACCTCCATGTCCTCCATGTGCTTTAGCATAGCTTCTAGGAGGATCTGTTCCATGATCTTCCCTGGCACAGAGAATAGCTGATAAAGACGGGACAATACACTTGGAGCGGCTGCATTGTACAGCATTCAGTTCTACTTGAGGGATTATGGGGAAAGGAGATGACTTTTGGCCATTGTTCACTGAACAGACATGTTTAATTCATTATCATGAATAAATTTTGCACACTTTAATTAAATCCCACATTTAAGATGCTTGACAAGTTTGCTTGAAATGTGTTTGTCAGGGCAAGAGAAATACACCACAGCTACTGGACAATTGTTGCAGAACATCAATTGTTTTCTACAAGAATCACTATCTGCCCTAGACAGATCCAAATCTTATGAAATTGTCACCTCTTCTTTCTCACGATGAGGAGCATAGACAAACAAGATTGTTCCATGCCAGAGTTCTCTCCTGGGTACTTTTAAACCTGTGTTTTAAAGATACATTGGTAAAACAGAAAACCTTGTATTGACTATATGCAAATGTTTCAAATACATTTTGGAAAGCAAGTGGGAAGACTGTGTTTTCCATTAGATATGCATTTAAAAATTTACATATAACTTAAAGATTTTTTTTTTCATTTTTCTCGGTCTCATTTTCTATAACCCCATAAACAATGAGAACACAAAACCTATGTTTTACTGAATTTAAAACACCAAACAAAGGAAAAAAAACCAAAAAAACCCACTAAGAGACTAAATTAATTCTCATGCTGGTTATGGAAAGATTTCTCCTGACACCAGTGACTGCTTAATTGACTGTGGAGTGCTTTGTTAAATAAAAATGCACTTGAGAATATGGCTGGATGGTTTGCTGATTCAGGTGCTCAGCAGTTCCTTTTGTTTAGTTTTTTATTTTCACAGGTGATCTAAACCACTTTCTTTTGCCTTTTCCCTTTTCCCTTTTCCCCTCAGTTCCTTTTCTATTGCCACCTCTGAAATTTTGAATTTTTAGTTCTAGTGATGATTTTGCCTTCTCTTCCACTGGTTTACAATTCGTTTTCCTCCCCTTATGCAAGATTTCTACATTCTGGCTCTCTTATTCCATACAAGTATTTCTCTTCCACTCCATTAACACCTGTCCCTTGTGCTCAAATGTGCTGATGCAATTATTTACTGATTCTTTTCCTCTCACAGATGAGTTTTGAATTTTCCTGGATTAGAATCACTTCCCTCAAATGAATCTTTCATTCAGAAATTTGCAATGTTTGTAAGTTTTAAGTCAGGAATAAGAGTACATAAAATAAGGCATATACAGTACAGATTTGCTGTTTCAAATTATAACTACTCCGAGTAACTTTTTGCCAAAGCTGGAATTGTAACAGGGTTTCACTGGAGAGGGGGAAGCCTTCTCCAAGATATAATGATGTTTTAAAAAAATCTTGCTTTAAGACACATCTTGAGACTATTTCTACATAAAACCTAGTGTCCAAAATGAGAGAGAGAAACACATTAATTTAGAGAGTGCTTTTTTCAGACTTCAAAGAAATTTGGTGCACTTACTTATGCATTTTGAATGAGAAACAAGATTGATTTCACCTACATGTTCTGACAGCAATTTGTCACTTCCTTATACCATTTCTGTCTCCATGGACAGAAGAGCTCTGTGTGCTCCTTTCCTACGTTTCAGGTGCCCTCTGGCCATCTGTAAAAGGAAGGAGGAAACATTAAACAGAAGATCGTGAGCAGGTAAAGCAGTGAGACGTATGATGACCTTCCTTTACACAGTGTAGACTGGAAAGAACTACAAAGAAGTAAAGGGGACGTACACTGCAAGATCAAAGTTTTGGCAGCTCTTAAAGCAGGTACACACTTTGCTGCACCATGACTTAATTTTTGAGCTCTTTTACCTCCTGCTGCCTTCAGACATCTTAGACTGCAGTGTCAGATAAATAACGGCCCATCAAGAACTTATTTTATCTGCATATATAATTAATACCTACCATTTTGATGTTGCCTTATTTATATTTGTATGTGTATCTGTAAAGTGTGTTATTTAAAGAGCCAACAATTTAAAACAATGATGTCAGTATAAGGTCATACAGGAAAGACTGTGAAACTTGATCCTGTAATAAAGGGGCATTTGAAAGAAAAATGGGACAAATCTGTATTGAACAGGAAATTATTTATATATAAATTACAGAGAATTTTTAAATTTAAAAAAAATCTGTCTTTACATATATTTTCCCAATTTTTCTAAATTATAAACTTGTATGTGTGGATGCTGTTCTACATACAGACAAAATTTGTGCATGTGTCTGCACAAACATTCACTCTGTGATGGCACTTGTGTAAACTCCAGTAAGGTATTTTTCTCCTTATCGTGAATGTATTTTGATTTATGGCCTACTAAAAGGAAAAGCACCATGCAAATTACATAAATTAGGTGAATGTAAAAAATAAAATCTGCATGGCTTTTCTTTAAACTTTTGAAATAATTTATTTTTGTATCATGTGCAATATTATCTCTGAGACAAGTAAGATACAAAAGTAGTCTGACTCTAATCTTCTTGTATTAGAAATATGATCTGATTGTACACAAAACGTTACTTTCTACAGACCATAAGGGGAAAGCACAACTAAGCTCCCTCAACCAACTCTGGTTTTGTCAGTTGCATACGTTTGGGCAGCTCGATGGCCTTCTTAACATCCTCTTAATGTGATAAGGATATGAATTTAGTATGCCCAATCTACATTTTTATTCTACTTCGAAATCAGAATGCAGTGTTTTTAAACCACCATCTTACAGAAATGCTCAGATTCGGGAAGGGGTCAAAACATGTGGAGTGTTACCGAGATCCCCCTCTCAGTTTGCACAACAGTATAAAAGAAGTTTGTAGTCTCTCAGTCATTCTCATTGTTCAAAGCGAAAAGATGCCAAAAGCCTCCATTGGCTCCATCCCGCAGCCAAAACCTCTCCAGAAATGTTTACATTAGAGTGATCCTTTAACACAAAACCTATAGGAAAAAAAATCTGCACCTTCTTATGTAAATTTAATTTACTTATTCTTAATTCTTGCAAGTATTTATTACAGGAGTAGTAGCTTTAATAGAATTATTTCAAAATAAGTAACTCTGGACCACTTTGAAGGTCATTAAGCACATTCTTAAATTCAAGCACATTGAAAATGCCGCTGGTATAACTGACTAATTATATTTTTACATTTAGGAATATGTTCCCTGGATCAGCTTTGTCTTTGTAACATCATGATCATTTCAAAAAGGTGAGAAATAACAAACAACTTTAATTTCAAATGGGAGAGAAATTACATGAAAAATCAAAATTTAATCATAAAAGAAAGGAAAAACAATTTTGCTTTCACGTGAAATCATAGGAAAAAACAAAGGCAGATAATAAATACAGAGTTTCTAAAGATAAAGTAATTCATACTTTCCCAATATTTTCCATGAGCTATAAGAGCCTCTTTAAGGTTAAAGTTTTTCCAGGAAAACAACAAAAATCTCCAAACATTTCAAACCTGATCTTTTTTCTTCATTTTTAAGATTTTATCTGTTTCTATATCAAGACACCTATACACATTTTAAAATCCAATTTCAAACCCAAGAAAAAGAAGGACTTATAGCCATAATGCTGAAACACACTAGAAATAACAATTTATACCCATACAAACATTTTCTGCAACTTCAAAATTTGACCTCGAAGTCTCTAAACAGAAAATATTAATCACAATGCCAAATTATGATAAATGGAAGAAGTCAGTTCAAAAAGCAATCACATATCAGTTGCTTATGGTTTACCCAATAAAATCCTGAACAATGGTAAGCAATGTTATCTGATTGATCTATCTGTTCCTGCAGTTTAAACAGCCAAACTCAACACCGTTACAGAGTTATAATGAATAATTACATATACGAACAGCTTAGTACTTCAGAATTCATTTTCTTTCCATCTGGTGTATTTTTTATTTTGATCACAACTGAGGTACTATCCTAGGAAACTAATTAACAATTATTGTAAACAATACCAAAGAGAGCAATCTGATTGATCTACTGAGTGCATTCCTTACCTGCTCTATGGCACAGCAACAGCAATCAGTCCGTGATCACACAGGGCAGGAGCAAAGCACCATCCCGATAGGTAGCAGGTATAGATTTCGGCTTATTTTCACTTCCTTCTGAAAATAAAAGGCATGGCACACACCTTTGGAAGAAAAGCTGTTACACCAATATTTCAAAATCCCTCTCCACAAATTTGTGTCACAAATACTGCTGAATTCTTATTCTGTCAAACATCCTGTACAGTGCTAGTCTTTTTTTTTCAAACGGCTTAGGAAGAACAAAGGCTTCCAATTTAAAGTCAAATTTTGTCTTCGTTATTTGAATGTAAAGATCTTTAGGACAGGGACCACTGTCATCTTCTGTGTCGTATGCAACACTAAGTGAGGAGTAGACAGTAACATGACTGCAGAAAACAGAAGTTTTCTGAAACCAGAAAAGCAACTTAGATTATTTTCAGTTTAGGAAGAAGGAATTAGTTTATTGTTTGTGCAGCAGTACAGTACTAACTGGGATTGGGCTTCATGGGCAACATCTACACCAACTGAGGGCCAGAGAATGAAATTATGTATCTGATTCTTTAGTGTTCACACTGCTTCAGGTTTTTCTCACTCTCTGGATCTTTTGGGCTACTCCAACTAACTAAGCAAAGTTTGGAGGACTTTTCAGTCCAGAAAACCATGTCCAAAAGGTGGTATGGATAAGGTTATATCAGTTATGTCTTTTTCTGCATACCCAGTCCGTCACTACTACATCCTAGAATTTTTTCCATCCTCACAAAGCCCTAAACCACCTCTAAAACATGCATACATACCTTCACTTCCATTCTATAAAAATGTTGCCCTGGTAATCTAAACAAATTGCCCTCAGTTTATTTCAGAAACTGTAAAAGGAGAGGAGAACACAAAGGACAGTGGCTGTTTCTTAGTGCCACAGGCACACCACACAGAGTCTAGCAGGGAGCCAAAGCCAACTGCTGTGCCACATAGCGCTGGACAGGCTGGTGTGAAGGGCCAGTCTGTGCCATTTGGCTTCACAGCCAAGGCCTGACTACCCATATAAATAGAGGAGGTTTTGATCCTGAAAAGTCTAAAGTTGAAGAGATAGGATGGACAGACAAACAGAGTGGCAACAGTGGAAGACCCCACCGACACCTAGCAGTGGGCTGCAGCAGTCTACTTCTCTGCTTTCCCTGTCCAAGTCCAGCCGTGGGATGCATCCAGCAGATTAGTAACTCCACACTTCAAAATTCAAGTTACTTTTAGTATTATTCCCTATGTGATATTTAGTTTCACATTTTTAAAAACATAACTCCATTTCTATCCATAACTAAGATAAGTAGAGATTTCAATTGCCTGAGTTACACTGGATGAACTCAGGAGATGCCTTCCAACCAATTCTGCGATTCTTTGGCTCCATGAAACAGATGACTTGCCAGTAATAATGAAGTAAGCAAGGCACTATAGAGATGCCATAAACTGACCCTTAAGTTTCTCACTCATCTTTTATACTGTTATCTGTATCTACAGAAATGGGAGCAGAAGCGATGTCCAGTGGGGAAGTTGTTTAAGCTGTTGTGAAATCCAGCTGTTATTGTCCACTGGGAGCGGTTCCACTTTCAAACGGTTCTTAAGAGATTCAGTTTTCCAAGATGCAGACCATCTTCAATCCTCATTTCCACCACCTACATTAAGACCCAAAATCCATTCATATTTGATGCTTAAAAATGCTTTATAAACCTACAAATTATAAAGCAGAGTAAGGACTTTGATTAGACAGCTGTGTGTAAGAAACCAACCAAATATTAAGTCCTTCAGTAAAATGTACTGCAAGTCCTCACATCTAGGATCATCCAGAACCAGAAAAACAATAAAGCTTTAAAATCAAATTACTTTGGCACTTTACAATCCATTTATTACTGTAGAAATGCAAGCTCATACTGTCCAGTACATGTTCAGAATTTGTTGTTTCTCAGTATTGAATATCCAAGTGTTTCCTACAGATTTACAGTTCCACCTCAATTTCTCATCCCATATCCATGTAACCCAATTTGGTTTCCTGTTGTATAAACCACCATATTATGGACAAGCCGTTTAACCTCTATGATCTTACCTACCTCAGCCAACCAGTAGCGCGTGTAATGAGCAGAAAGATGCACTAGTGTTAAACTGATGAAAGAGTAATCATTAATTCACAACACCTCTAAAAATTAGGGCTGCATTAGAGCAACTACACTTCAGTCATAAACAAACACTAAGAATAACAGCAAACAGGTTATCAAATCAGGCCTTTGTTTTGAAGACATTTGTCTTTTCCTATATTCACTGACATATAGAAAGTAATTGCTAGTGCCCTTAAGTAACAGCATACTCTTTGAAATCTTGGACTAAGATATTGCTCCAAGTTGTTACAGAATGTGAAACAACCACAAAAAAAAAAAAAAAATTAAATGCATGGGTTTCCTTTTCATCCAAATTTTAGGTTTGACTTAGTGCTTCTATTTCTTTCAAATGAAATTGCTCATCTGATTTCAATTACAGAATGCTTTGGGAAAAATTAACAAACTGACAAGCCCATCTTGGACAATGATGCTGCAAAAACTGTCCCAAAGGCCTAATTTAAAAGAAGGAATATGTTGGCTGATGAAATATAATTATCTCTTTTCATGCTAAAGTGCTTGAAAATATCTTAATAAGTATAAATGCTGTATATTTTATCTAAACAATAAATAACTTCAAGTGGAAACTGTAGAGGAATATATAATTTGATTTCTCTGTTATGACAATGAATCCCAGTTCCTGTTACCACCATGCTGACTTCCCTCAGATGAGAAAAGATAACAAGAAAAATACCTAAACAAAAACAACCTCTCTCAATCAGTGCAGACAAAAATGTATTAAAAAAACCCTGACAAACAGTGAAGTTCTCATTTGATGCTTTGCTTCCATGAGTCATCAGAATTTCAAGGCTGGAGATATTTCTTAAGCTAAAATCTTAGCACATCCCAATACAGCTCTTCAAATGAATTAAAAACCTGTGTTTTTGCTCTTATGATACATCTGTTTTATTTGAACACATCCACACCAGGACCTATCACAACTAAAATAAAGGAATTGCATGTTGCCGTTCAGTACAAAAATAAATGACAATAACATATACTAAGCAGTAAAAAATCTAATTTCTACTTTATTTGGCTTAATTACTGAGCTTAGCTGCTTTTCACTGACTTCATTCTATCTAACCTGGTGAGGTAATTTCAGCTTGCATGGTATAAATCATTGGCAAGATCAACAATACGTATCAAGATGATGTATGTTGTATTGCTGCTCAGCTAAACATGAAAGGTAAAGTAATTATGACTATGAAGCTGCATTTATTTTTCTATAATGGGGCCCATAAAGTCACACACATTGGGAATGAGGTTTATCCATCTCAGTCTCTTACAAGAGAGCTTTTTACTGCATTACATCATTTAATATGTGGTTGAAAGTTCATAATCCAACACACAAATCATTTACTCACAAAACTCTGCAACTTTAAGAGGACCTAGGGAAAAGCTAGGATAATCAGCACTACAGAAAGTAAATATACATGGAAGTGTGTCTTGAGCACTGGATGGCTGAGGAAGATGGCAATGGAATTTAGGACCTTCCACTTCCAATTCACGCTTCTCATTATGTGCACAATAATAATCAAGAGCTGTACTACAAACTATTTGACGTTAAGTCCCTGGTTTGAGTCCAGATACTCATGGATTAAATCCATATTTTGGAAAAAAACATCATAAGATTGAGACTCTTACTGGCAGTAACAGCAGAGGCAGTAAGAAATGCACATGCAGAGAAATCATAACCTACTTTGAGGTGCAGAAGTCCTTTCAAAAGAGGTGAAAGGAATACAGAGTGAGTGATACCTGTGTAGCAATTGGAGTAGTTTATGTCCAACTAATGAAGTAGCAAAGTCTGCCAGCAATGCTCTATACTTTTTAGGACACACACTTCATGATGTCAATAAACCCAGCTTGAATTACAGAAGTTCCAGGCATCTGCTGAGTGAGATAGCTAATGCTGTGTGACTAAGTCCATTACTGCTGTCCAGACCAGTCCTACGTCACCTTCGTTTAATATCATGTTCTTTGTGTGCCAGTAATGTGTTCAGGACTGACTCAGAAAGTTGCTCAACTATTGTTTTAATTTAGGGAACACACTGACAAAAAAAAAAAAAAAAAAAAAGAAGTATCAGATATGAGGAATATATATGTATCTTTAATATTTCTATCTAATTTTTATGTCCATGACATGCAGAATCACAGTTTTGTGATTTAAAATACTTGGGATATTTATAGGCTACCTACTGCCAGGCTTCTATATTTGAAAAGCAAATGCTTGTGAGATGTACTATATGCAAAATTAGAAGTGACATTGCTTCTATATTTTTTAAGACTCTTCAATTAAGATTTAGTGACAATATGTAATGAATTTGAACAGTGCTTTAATAAATAATTTGTCGACTTTCACTTGATAAACTGGAAGCAAGAAGGGTCTCACTACTGAAACAGTCTACTATTAAAACTGCTCTGCGATTTGCACTGAAGTGCTTATAGATAACGAAATTAAAGTGCATCTAAAATAAAAAGAGACATTTTTATATGTTAATCTCAAATATTCTGATCACCTTTAGGGTCTTAAATGGGCTGAGTTTGACAATTTCTAGCTCTTCAGTAAACTGTCACTCAAGTGGCAAGATTAACCTAGTAGAGTAAATGAGGATTACCTGTCTGATTAAGAGATGAGAATTACTTATTAGAGACACGAGGGGACTGTGTGTTCCTAAATTTTTGCAAAGGAATATGAGCTTTAACTTAGTATACTGCATGGAGCTTATCTTTATTTCTTTATCCTTAAAGAGCGTTTTAATTTGTAAAACAGTTGATGTAAACTGAAGCAGCAAAACTACTTAGTTATTAACTGTTGAATACTTTTATGTTGAAATAAAGGGAGAACCTCCAGTTAAGGAAATAACACTGTAAGAATAATGTGCTGCTTTAAAAACAACCCATCGGTATCATTTTGCTCTCTGAAGACTAGTGATGAGATAATTAAAATATTCCATTTGCTATCACTGAAGTGATTCAAATTCAACCACTTAAAAGAATTCTTCAATAATACAAACCATTTAAGAAACTTAATCTTATCTTTTTATTGGTGTACTTCTGTTCTATTTTTCTGATGATATTCACTCACTTAATTGGCAGGAAAGCATTAATGAATAAAGCAGAAACATATGTAGACAGTTGGTTGGAGGTACATTTTTTCCTCATTCTAAAGGTGCATTTTGCATAATTTTTAAGGTACTGTTGTCAGTTACATATTTTTAGAAAAAACTAGTGGTGTAAACGAAACCAAAGATCTTGTGTCAGTACTTCCTGAGAAACAAAGAATAAGTTCTGACAGATTGGCAAATGGCTTTAGAGATCTTTGTTGAATTTCTTTTAAAGTTTAATTATAGAAACTTCAGGAATTACTTTTCTATTTAATATTATATCCCAATTATGCTTTCTTATTTAAGGTGATGGCTTTAATTAGTTAAAATAACTTTTAACCCACAAAATATCTTCTCTTTATGCCTTTTATGCTTATGTGAATATGCATAAGAAATTCTGCTAAAAAAAAAACAAGCTTACATATTTACCAGCTAACCTTATTGTTCTTTTCTCAGCCTGTTTACTTAGCTTCTATTTTCTATTTCTTAGCTTCTATTACAACAGTAGTCAGCAGTTGTCATCTCTTTATATGGTGTACAACACAGGGTTAGATTTTTCCCCTTACTAAAATGTGTATTTAATTACAGTCCTTGAAATTAACTTTTCTAAGTCCTCTGATCTGGAAAATGTTGCAGAGCAATGCAGCTGAAATTTATATTTCAAAACTCTTAAGCCATGCAGCATTTGTTACCATTTTGGAATGCCCGCTCTTGAAAGGTAATACCTTAGTTTGTGCATCCGACAAACTTTGATGTTACGTGCATGACTATGATACATATCTTGCATTGTGAAAAGTACATGAGAATGCAAAAAAGCCTCAACTGAAGCCTCATTTCATCTGTTGTACAAATAGGCCTCTTGTATGTTCTACCTAAAATATATAAGTAAAACTTGCAGGGAAAAGACACTGAGTTTTACATAGAGGATTTAATGGACACTTCATAAATCAAATGTATTTACTAAGCAGTAGGTTTTTTAATTTAGCCTACTTTGTTTTACTTCTAGATTAAGGCTCTAGAGCTGGCCAGGGAGCTCAAACTGGAGGAAAAAAAATTCATTATTAGTAAAATTAATAAAAATCTATTGGTTGGTGCACAGCAGGCACCCATTACAACACATACCATATAGGCCACCCTTCTGATCCCAACCCATAGGCTACGAAAACACCTGCTGAGCATCAAGATAAACCTCTCCTCCTCACCTTCCCAGTTTGTCCTTCCTAAAAAGCCTTTATCCATTCAAGGCACTGCCTCAGTCACACAGGATATTTCACATATCCTTTTCACAGCATCATAGAATCTCTTGGTTGGAAAAGACCTTTGAGATCATCAAGTCCAACTGTACCTGTCCACTACTAAACTGTATCCCTAAGCACTTCATCTACCTATCGTTTAAATAACTACAGGGACAGCGACTCAACCACCTCCCTGGGCAGCCTGTTCCAGTGATGTCCTAGATCTGCAACAGTCCACAGACTTCCAAGTTCAGAGCCAAAATTCTGTAGCTAAGTTTTTTCTGAAGGGACTATCATGTGGGACAAGTCAACACACACCCTACACGCAGAAGATACATTGGTATACAGATTTTAAACACACAGTTTTCTCAATATGCCCACATAGTGACCAAATGTCTCAGTTCAATTATTACCTGTCCAGAAAAAAAGCAACCTTTGTCCTTCCTGTCCCACTTCAAGATCACCACCATTAAAGGCACTTTTTTAAATTAAAAAAACTGAATAGCTCTACTTCTACAATAAGCATCAAGGATGTTTCACAAAAAAAATGCTACAAGTTTAAAACGGTTTAACTAGTAAGAGACCCTTATCGTAATTTTTGTAGTGTCCTTTCTCTTGAGGAAGAATATCACTTTTTATGTTAGGGCAAATTCCCATTCTTTTAGAAATAACAGAAACTGCAAAACCTGAGTGTGCTATCAGAGGTGTGATGTTCAGTTTCTTTATTAGAGAAACAAACAAAAAAACTTGATTGTCACAACTAAAATGTAAAAAGTACAGCGTAAAGATTTGGAATATCAGCAGGGTAATTTTCTTTAAGAATCTTTTCATTCTTGGTTTTACCAAACAGTACAGGTTTTCAAGTTGGATTACAGGTATTCTTCCATTACATTCTCCAGCTTCTTGTCCCATCTAGGTTTCCTGAAAGGTCCCCATGCTCTCAGTCTGCCGTTGTCTGCAAAACTTGTGATAAAATGTTCAGAAGCAGATGGATAATATAATCAAGCAGCAGATTGAGCTGACAGCAAATACTGCAACTGAATCAGTGACATAAAACACAGTATGCCAAATATTGATAAATATATCAGACAAAAATAAAGTTTTAAAATCCATTAAAGTAATCTGCAGTTCTATCAACCAGCAAAGAAAGTGCAATTTAAACTGCCAGTGAAGCTACAAACCAGCTGTTTCTTGGGGACCTCACCAAACCCTGAATGTTTCAGACTGCTGGTTATAGGGTACAATTCTTCAGGGCAATGACTTGTAAAGTCACACATCAGTAAGGCCTGTAGAAAGAGATACTTGATACTTTTCATATTAAGTAAATAATGAGCTAGAAAAGCAGCAAATACTTAACTTTGCTCTCCCCTTTCAGAAACATACATTAGCATAAGAACAGATCCCATTGAGTCACACATAATCCATCTGTGCTTCGTTTCTGGAAAGCAGGCCACCAGCTTATTTTGCCCTCTGCTTGGCAACTCCTCCAGCTATTCTAGCTCTCACATTCGTATTCTCTCTCTCCTCCTCACTGTTCTTAGCCCAGATGTTTCTGTTCATTTTATTCAATTATCTCCAGCTTCTAACAAATTTCCCTATTCTGCTTCTGGGTTTTTGTGCTCCAACATTCTGCTTACACCTAAGAGAAAAATGGTTCTTCATTACATATGCCAACTTTTCATCCCTCACTCTTTCCCAACTCAATGGAGCCTTATCAGGACTCAACAGCTAAGGACTACCTATTTATACTGCTGAGATTTTATACGTATTTTGAGTTTTATAGGATACATTAGTAAGGAAGAATTATTAGTTCAAAATTCCTGTCCTTAGATTCCTCTAAAGAAGTACCTTCCTCTAAGTACCTTCCAAAATGCAATTATTAAAGTGCATCTTCATTACTTACACAGCAATTTCAAAAAATGATACCTTGCTCAAATATTTTCATAAGACAACATTATTCTTCAAAAGGAAAAAATAAAAGCCTTAAAAGTGAAGCACATCTGGAAGGTTTTTAAGTTTGTTTCTAGACAAACACAGCATCTTCAGGCTCCACACATACATTATCTCTTCAGCTATCATGAAAAAATATTTGAAGGACAGGTGAAGTTCAGGAAGCTTTTGCAGAAAATGTAGCTCCCTAGGAATATTTCTCATCTTCTCATTATTTAAGCTTGTACACTCCATTTTTCTCTAATTTGTAATGAGGATAAATCTTTTCCATCAACACTTCAATGTATTTATTTGATCAAGAACTACATCAGTTTATTTTGAATGTTACTGAAGATTTTTGTGTACACGTACAGCTCTTTTTGTTACATACCTGTTTATAACATATGGACTCAACTGCTAAGGATTTTAGTTGTCTTTAAATGTAAGTAAACCATATGTTACAGTTAATCATAATCCATCTGCTGCTTTTATTAGTCTCAAAACAAAGGAATTGGTGGATTAGTATTCTTATTGGAGCCAAGGAAAGCACAGAAAATGCCGTCTATATTATACATTCTATTTTTAAGTCTGATCAGCTGCTTACATAGATTCAGTAAGCAACACCGTCTGCTTGTCATTTGTAAATACATCCCAGGAGAAAGGCTGGGAGATAGAAGAGGGCAGATTGTGTTTTGAAGACTAAAAATAAGAAGTTGTGCTTGCAACAATTGCACGGCCTATTAAAGAGGATGGCCCAAAGAGCCATCTTGTCTACCCAGATGACATTCTGATGTCCACTCTCACTACAGCCTTCAGGGTATCTCTGGGGCATTTGGCATTCACTCCTTTGGCTTGAAAGTTGTTGTGTCCTTGAAGATGTCACTTAATACCTAGCCAGTATGCTTGATAACCAGAACATACACAATTTCTATGCACTGTGATCACCCCTATCATCCATGACACTTTATCTGCTCTTACTCAACTGTCGCATTGGTGAATTCAAAAGCTGCGAGGTGAGCAGCACTGGTGAAAGAAATTGAACAAAATCCACAGCCCCAGTACCAACCAGAAGCGGCAGCACTCCTACCCCATCTGCTACCAGCACCTTTAGCTACACTATTTCTTAATTTTGTAATCCGTAACAATATTACACTGAAGCAGAAATTGGCATGGGGACACCAACCCAGAGCATCAGCTGTGTCCAGTCACACAATTGCCAGCACCTTTTTCACCTACAGAGCAGAGGACATGTGCTTTGCGTAGACCTGAAATTTCAGCTGTGCTTCTTTCTTGCAGCCTGCCACAGCTCCTGTTGAGCTGCCTGTTTAAAAGAGAAGACAGAAAGGACGGAGCACAGATGAGATGCGAAGCTGCCTCTAGTGCCATTTCTGCCTCGAAGCATTGGTTGCAAACTGAGTTCCCATCCTCATGGCACTTTAGCTTTGGTGCAATATTTCAACACATGTAAACATAACAGGTTGTAAGAATGGTGCACATGTGCACAAGGAACATCACTGCATCATTGCACTTTATATTTTTTCTTTTAAAAAAATCCTTAGTCATGGAATATTTAAGCACTTTATGGCAGGCCTGCTCTCCCTCCCACTGCCACCCACCTCCCGCAGCCCATGCCAGTGAGGGAGCACAGAGCATGGAGACCGGGACTGCGGCAAACGCCGTGGCTCGGAGCAGAGGCCACTGCTCTTCTCTGCACCCTGACCCACACGGCTGCCAGGGCGACAACATAGCAATACATGACCCAACCCCGCATGACTCTATGGATTCCTCTGCATACATCGCTTTCAACAGCAATCAGGCTTTCTCCCCTTTAAGGATATTGTCCCACACGTTATTGCAAACCACTAGGCAGTTTCCCTCCCATCTACGCGAGCAGCCCTAATCTCAATCTTGGAAAAAAAATAATACCTACCAGGCCTCAAAAGAAAGAGCGACTGAAGAAACAGAGGTCAATGAATTGCTAGAAAAAGCAAGAAATGCTACTTAAATACCTATCAACTCAAAAGCAGTGGTGCTAATTTGTAGAGAAAAATGTAATTCGTCAAAGAAGTTAAAAGGTAAATTCTGAAAAAAAACTCTCAGTTCCAATTCATCATTTTTACATATGGGGAAGTTCATTAGTATTTTCAAATAAAGTTTTTTAGAAGCATTCAATTTTAACTGCTAAAACACTGAGGATAAATTTTGTTCAGAAACAACTTCATTTTATAAAGTGTAAAGCTTTGTCTGCTTGAATAGGAATAAGTTGTTGAAGAACTCCTATTATACTAAAGCCCTAAAGCCATAAAAAAATAAGTTAGTAAACTTATTAATACTAGGAATTAAGATGTGAACAACCCAAGTACCAAAAAAAAAGTGACCACAACAAATTTTGCCACAAATAAACCGATTTATTACTTATTGGCAAGTCCCATACAGCAGTAGTAAGGATCTGTCACTCACTATATTAAAACATTACTTTGCTTTATACAAATTGTAAACATATCCAACAGGACAAACTATTGGTATGGGCATTCCACAATTCTGGCATCTCTTCTCAGTCAGTTAATCAAACAAGAATGAAAAACCAATAAACCAAAGGACTTTTTTCACAGGTTATCTATAAAACGCAGCATGTGCATTCCATGTCACATCAGCTCTAAGCAACACAGAGAAGAGTATTTCTGATTATTGTTTTCAGTGAAATTCATAGTGGCATTAAGAATAAAGACACTTTTTTCCATACCATTGAGTCCAATTTTTTTTTTTCAATTAAAAACATTGTTTTGTACAATCAAGGCAGTAAACCACATTCTACAGTAAACCAGCTGCAATGAATACAGCTATATGTGCAATATGGTATCAGATAAATACGATGTAAAAACTCCTGATCTGGTAGATACTTTGTTTTCCTGGCAGGCACCGGTCTAAAAAAGCCATAATTCAAGTTCTGCTTGTCCAAACCCACCTACTGTAACTGCTTCATTTTTTCCCCCCTTCCTCTCTCTAAAAGTGCTTTAAATCAGACAATCTGATCCACTGATCTCCTCCTTCTTAGAAAGAAAAGTCTGCTCTTACTTAAGCCCCAGGAATGTCAATCTGCTGGCCAGCTTTACTGAAGGACTACAAGATGCACACTGTTAAATCACAATCCTCAAATCAAGGCAAAGCTGTTTAAAACTTGACATGAATCACTTCCCTCTAATCCAACTCATCAGCACTAAAATACTATCATGGTATTGACTAAGGCTTTTTATTTTTTTTTTTATTTTTAAAAAACCCCCATCACTTCAATTGTTAAAATACAATTGCTTTATAACTTTGGTTTCAGTATGCTGCTTATTTTGGAGCCACATTTACAGTGCTTAGACAAAAATCTACATTTGTAATGTAACAGCCAAGTCATATTAAAACAACACCGCCTTTGAAGTCTCTATGCATCGTTAAACGCAATAGAAATAAACTTGATTCTTCTGCAGATCACCTTTAAAGTTACTGAGAAAACCTAAGGTGGTTATTTGTACATCCATATGCAACCAGCTGGTTTAAGCATTATAAAGCATCACACTTCGGATCACGAAGTCCTTAGATCAGCAGATCCATAAAGGAGGAATTCAGATCAGTTTCACTTCCTGGAGTGAGGACATTGAGGAGCTATTTGTAAAATTTCTGTGTTACCAAAACGCACAAATGAAGGAATACAAAGGATGCACAGATTTTACAGTGTATGTCCATAAACAACACTGTTCCTTCCTATAGATTCAGTACTAGGAACAGCACTGAACATTCAGATCTTGCCAACCGCAAAAAAAAAAAAAAAAAACCACCAAACTGAAGTCCTCAAACCTTCGTAAACATCCTTGAGGTCTCTTCCAACGTGGCATTCTGTGATCCTATGAAAATAAAACAATTGTGCAGTTCCTTCAGCCATGCAAGATACTCTAGTACTGGGTTTGCCTCCCGCTCTTCTGTGCCCAAATAAAGGGGATCCCTACTACAGCATTAAAGCTACATCCTGACAAAACTGAAGAAACAACTATATATATGTTGTATTCCAACAACCAAAATAAAACCAATTATTTTAAATGCCTTAACTCTCACATGGACATCACAATCTGCCAGAAAAAAAATGTAGCAGGAACTTTTAGGTAATCTTAATTCTTCAGCAAAAATGCTGATTCACCAAAACATTAATGACTATTTTCACTGCAGCATGGGATGAAGCTCTATTGAAAAAAAAAAAAGATTCCGATCTACGCAGCCAGTATTTTAGAGAAGATCTTCTAAACATGAACAATATCAATAAGTTCAAAGTAGCGCTGCGTGGGTTTAGTTTGGTTCTGTTTTAAATTAAGAGCAATTTCTGATTTATAGTCAAAACTTGTATGTCTTTTTTTCATTTATAAACCACTCCATTTAGTTTTTTACTTTCCAGTCTGTCTGGAGCCCAACACTTATCCACGTGGAATTATGACTTTTGTATGCTAGCTGCCATTTTCTGTAGTGGCATCTGTTAGAAGTTTTACAGAATTGTAATGTTCTCCTAATCCGTAGGCATGTCTCATGTACCTAAAAACCAAAGAAGTTACAGAATTAGTTCTCAGTTTAACTAAAAGAATGTCATGCCAAACATTAACAGCACTGAACGACAACTTTAAAAAAGGCAAGCTTTAGCACAGAAAATATAGAGTCATTAAACAGGACAGTATTAACAAAGAGTTTTTAATTCCGGTGACTTCTAGGCACAGACTGACAAACTTTGAAGAGGAAAAAAATAGTTTCCTGCAGCATCACAGATCAATTTCCCTATTATCTTGTGATTATCTAACAAGCAAAATGAGCTTGCAGCATTTTATAAAGCAGTGACTGAATCACACTGCAGACTGATTGTCAACATTTTAAGAACTCAAATTACAGTGTCTTTAAACTTAGTGAATCGATCAAAAACACTATTTCTGACCTGCAAGATCATTTTTCGGGCAGTGTTTCAATGTAAGACACATAACAGAAAATAAAAGAAAGGGCGAGAATCAAAGATGAGCCTTCTGATATAGAAATAAGTGCACTAATTTTAAGAAGGGATAAAATTACATACTTACACAAGTATTATTGGTTTGCCTGAATATTCTTCACCAACAATTATGGGAGGGGAATCCATTTGCACTACTTCAATAGGTGTTTGCAAAATGTGTGACAAAGCTCTTAGCTTTAAGGCATAAAAACAATTCAATAACAAGATTAAATCCAACGTAGGGAGGAGAGAGTAAAACATGGCATTTAGGAGACAAGAGTTCAGCCATAACATTTAAAATACCATTAGAAAATAAACTTTATTGAAATAAGGAAAATTACTTTAACCTTTTATACTTTAATTGAAAACAGGTTGCTTTAAATTAATCATTGTTTTGATGATCCAACACAGATAATGTTTGGCTACCTTCAGTAATTTGGAAACTACTCTTTCATAAAACAATAAATAAGACAAAATGAAATAAATGTTCTCCTCAAGCTCAAGTTCTAGTTTACATTAAAAAAATCTTCTATTGTTCCACTTTAGTCAACTTTGCTACCATCAAAGTCTGCATAATAAAACTTTTTCTCCTTAGAAAGTCTTCCTCCCCTCACACTGTCAGTCTTTCTAATGACATTTAGAACTACTGAATTTGTTAACTTGCATCCTACCAAATACATCAGAACAGCGGTACATCATCAGAAAAGCTACTACTATAGGAAAACAATCTGTAACCATAGGTAAAAGTAAACTTGTTATGACTATGTTCCCTTATGCCTTCAGGTATTCTTTCTTAAGAAGCCTTTTTTTGAAGGTATATTTACTCACTTCAGAATTTCACAAACACAAATTATCCATCCAACACTTACTTCCAGCTGACCACCCCATGCAGCTGTATTTACTATATCATCACAGTACTTTTCAAATTCCTCTGCAGGGAAAGAAAAGACAACTTTTAGTACATCTCTTATTTGATAACAAGCAACTGAGGAAAAATACTGGTTGTACAGTGAAGAATTAGAACCTGAGAAGTCCAAACACATACAGGAAAAAACTATGTTCACTGAAGAGAAGGAAAGGAAAAGGAAACCACTGTATGAGAGATAATAACTAATGGTCCGTTGTAGGACATGACATAGACAAATGAGACATATATATGTATTGTTAAAGTATTGTACAGTCAAATGTTGTGTTAGATAAGTTTAGAATAGTTGAATATTGTTGTGTCCCAAGAACAGACCATGCAGTGGCACGTATCAGAGATGATAAACAATGGTCCATTGTTGGACATTATATATATATATATACACACAAATGGCATATAAATATATACATAGTTAAAGTATTGCACACTTAAATCTTAAAGTAGTGAATTAGCTTAAGCAACAATTCTTAGCCAGTTTGCGGTGAGAAAGTATGTGACTGTTTGTACCTAACTAGGCAGATAACAGGGAGAGAACTGGATAAAAAAAAAAAAAGTCAGGAAAGCAGTTATGAGAACAGGGCTTGGTGTTGAAACCACTGTCAACGTGGGACAAATAAGTTAGCACTCAGTTTGCTCATGCGCTGGCCACCTGAGGTGTGGGTGATGCTGCTAACCCTTTTCTGAAGTCCTCAAGAGGAGTATAAAGGAGCTGGGCTGGATGTGTGAGGGTCGAGAAGGAATACATGCACATCTTCAAACTACGGGGCACCTTCCAGTTCCTATCGACTCTGACCATCCAAGCACCATGCTCCATCCCTTCCTCCTCCTCAATAGTTGACACCAATTCATGACTCTGTAAGCTGATAAGTTTTTATGTAGCCAGGTGTAATAGGTTAAGGTATAATAGTATAGTTGAATAAAGCATATCTGATTGAACCGTGATTTAGTGGTCCTGTCTTTGCACATTGATATCTATAGATGAACCTAATACAACTACCAGAGGCCAAAAAACCCTATAAATGTTTTAGAGAGGAAAATTAAGACGGAAGACAGAAATAAAAACAAGTATGAGAACAAAAAGTAGTACAGGTTTATATTTCATACTTTTTATTCAAGGAACTGTTAATAACAAGCATGAAATAGCACACAGTTATCTTCCTGTTAAGTTTCAGAGGGTGCTGTTTTGCAACCCTAGAAAAAAATATGATAGCAAGACGTACGCTCAATTCTTACACTACCTACACATCAGGCACATTTTTAAAATCTTGTAACTGTACGTAGTTCAGCTGTTGTTTTTTGGGGGAGTTGGTTGTTTCTGGTTGTTTGTTTCGTAGTTTGTTTTTTTTCTTTAATTTCCAAATTAGCTGCCTTGGTTTTAACCTCTGAAGTATTCCAAATTGTTCCTTTGTTAATAGCTAAATAAACCTTTTGCAGCTCACATTCTATTGAAACCAAGCTTTCCAGTTTATAAATTACAACCCTTTAGGCTCTGAATTCTATGAACAGCTTCTGATAAAGGAAAAAGAGACTTCCTGAAAACTGTTCAGAACTGGGTTTCATACATTCCCCTTATAGCAGACTTAAGAAACGTAAGAAAATTGCGACTCGCTGCTGCTCTGCAGAACTTCATTCGGTCTTCTCTTAGGGCACCTTTATTCTGTGACAATTATCTCTGTCAACATGTGAAAAATGCGTCCTACTTCACAACAGACCCCCAGTTACCAACTGAAATACACAGCAATAACTTAAATGATTGTGGCTGTAAGTTAAAAAAAAATGTATAAAGTCATTTGCCTGCTGTTCAAGACACGCAGAGAAGTGCATATACTCCATTTAACTGCATTTACTTAGCCTACACCATTGCTTCACGTTAAATGCCTTTACATTTTTTAGTTTAGTCTCCTTATAAGAAAGGGCTCCAAAAGCCTAGCGTAAACGGTGAAATTAAAGGGTAGAATAAGAAAAAGCATCTACATAAACTACTATAAAATTGATCTGCTTGAATTTCATACTCGTTTTTAACAGCTTTCTCCTATGTAAATTGAAAACACCAATATAGAGGTTGACAAAAAAAACTTTCCTAACCTGGTAGACAAGCCATTTATAATACAACTTAAATCACATCCCAGAATGTGATTATCATCTAGTAACCAGGAAGTTCTGATTTATTTTTTTTTTAAACAGGGAATAATGTTTGCAAGATTAAACCCACAAAGATTCAGGTGTACCAGGTTTCATAGTGGATCACATTTCTGTGTTCCACAGAACACAACCAAATCAACAAAGTGACAAAGTTCACATCACTGGGTTACTCTCAATTCAGATGTAGCAGAGATTGAGAACTACCAGAAATACTTAAAATAGTTTTTAAATTCTCTTATGCCATAAGTCTTACCTCTGCTATACATGTCTCCAGTATTAGGGTTTGTAAGAAATGGCAGGAAGTCATCGAAATGACTTTGCATATACTTTGCTGTTTGGTTCCTCAGAGTTGTAACAGTCCAAGAATTTTGGCGATCCTTGAGCTGATCTTCAATAGCTCTGTACATGCAATGGCCATCTGAAGGTATCTGTTTAATCTCTAAGTGCCTTGCTGCCAACAGGGAGGCAAGTTTCTGACTTTCAAGATGTCTAGCACCTGTTAAATTTTCTATCTCAGCTTCAGCTATCCTCTCTTCTCTTTCTTTCTCCAAGGCAGCTTTCTTTTCCTTAAATTAAAAACACAAAAAAATCAAATAAAATGTTAAAATTTAGAAGATGTCTGTACACCTCTTAGAATCATAGAACATCCTGAGTTGGAAGGGACCCACAAGGATCATTGAGACCAACTCCTGTCCCTGCGTAGGACAACCCCAACATTCACACCACTTGTCTGAGGGCATTGCGCAAATGCTTCTTGAATATTGTCAGGCTTGGCACCATTACTGCTTCCCTACGGAGACTGTCCAGTGCTCGCTTCAAACTCTTCAAACGTATTCGCAGTGCATTCATATCTGTGAAATGCTCTCCCAAACCAGTACTACCAAATCTTAGACACCCCCTAAACTCAAACATTACAAACGATAAGTGACCAATATATCCCAGCTGCCTCTGACACCACACACAAGATTATGTGGCAGGAGAAATATTAATTATAGCAACATGCAAAATAACACTTTACAACACCTGTACCAGGCCTATTAATAGAAGTAATTTCTTCAAGAATACATATTTCACCACACTGACAAACAACTACAGGAATTCTAATTAAACAAAAGAAAATATTGCTCTTTCTTAACGAGCATATGATCTAACACTTACGCATATGGTTGCATAACAGAGCTCACGTCATGAAACTGAAACTCCCTCAGGCTAGGTAGTATACATCATAAAAGACTGCTTTTAATGCAAAGGATGGCTAAGAATACACACAGAGAATACAAGAAGGGATGTAATAATACAAAAATTAAAAATTACTTTTAAAGAATGCTTTGTAAATTTACACTTAAGTTAACAAGGGAAAAAGTCAAAGCAAACAAGTAAACAAAAAAGGAAGCAGTACAGAGAATGATCTTTTCACTTTCACCCATAAAATTCAGCATAAATCAAGGCCAGACTGGTTTAAGTGACCACAATCTAGGAAAACTAGACTACAGAGTTTCTACTTTTCCTAGATATGGTGCAATGAATTAACAACATTCCTTTATTGCACCTGTTACAAGGCAGCTCTGCAGTACTGATCATGTAACAGGGGATGGACTCTGCAATAAAGCAGTGCTTCTTTGTCCCTGAACATCCCTTCATGCAGGTACAATAAGAATGCTAAACCATCGCAATTTATCATCTGAAGCTTAACAAAATTTAACCCTAATGGCTGAGCATCGCATAGCATTTCTTAACAACTCAAAAACTCACAATAATTTCAGCACTTATGTTCTTTTGTTAACTATGTAAAGTTCTACTACTTGCATACTTTCCACACAGTATTTTTGCATTTTTAAAATTAAATTACTTTATGAATGTTTTTAGTGGAATTCTTTTAGAATAATTTGTTTTACATAATTTGTTTTTTCTGGCTCTCATCTCCTGACCTATTCTGATTCCTAGCTCATGGCTGAGGGTTGAAGCACAACTACTTATAAAATGCTTACATTTCTCTAGGTAGTAGCTTTACAGATTTTTTTCAAGGCACCCAGTATGTACAGTACCAATATCAAGTTACCCAGGTAATACACCCAGCAAAATTGTTTAACTGTGGTTACTACAGTTAAGTTTAAGTCAATATAACTTCAATGAAAGTATCTATAAAATTTTAAAATCTTAAGCCATACCCGCCTCTTCTGTGCCTTTGATATTCGAGGATGCTGAATTCGTTGCTCTGCTCCTTCAAGCTCTAAATTTGCAACCCCATCAGCTACAGAATCTGTCTAAAAAGAAGAAGTAGTTAAATGTTCTTATTAGTATAAATGATAACTGAGATGTGCATCTCCTGAAACAGTTCCAAGTTCTGTTCCTAAGTAATTGCAGGATATAATTAAGTTTGAAACACAAAGATCTGTGTATACTGCAGATCCTGTCAAAGCAAAAAGTAAAGCATTTCACACCTCAAACTACTGTCATGCATTTTATAATTATTTTGTAGTCTCACCAAAGAGACAGTTATGAGCTGCGCATCACGAATTTAATCTCTGTATCTTCTCACACGCTTCCACAAGCAAGTGTGAACACTGCTTACTGGCTGAAAGGGAAAGCTTTCCTCACCACACCCAAAACTGAAGTACCCAAAGAGCCATCATGAAGTTCCGTGAAAATTAAAGCAGGAGAAGGCTCCACCAGAGAGCTGACGTTTCTCAAGAACGGTGACAAAGCCAGCCCTGTGATATGAACTTGATGTCACCTTTGGAAGCATGGACACGTCTCAATCCGAAAACAAAGCTGAGTAGTCAAAGAAACAATACATCTCAAAATCCTTTCAGGCAAAGCTATATCCAGAACAACTACTTTAGCTTGAAAGGTGCTCCACTGTAAAGTTTTGACAGATCATTTAGCAAAATAATACAAACTCCTGAAACTAATCTAAGATACAAGTAAACAGAAGTATTCTGTTTAATGCTTATGCATCTGATTGTTATAAAGCCAAACTCTCACAATTGAAAACTTTTTTTCACAAGAATTCTCAGCAGAGGCTTCTCAACCAACTCTATTTTTCCCTAAGTCATTCAGAGGTGTTTTCACTCTCATTTTCAAGCACAAGTACATTCTGCTTGACGCTTTGTTAGAAAGCAGTCAGGCAGACAGGTTTTCATTTGTTTCTTTATGAGATTTAAACAGCAAATAGACACAAACTGTTCAGGAAATGCTTAAGGAAACGTTATGAGCATGGAACATTAACATGATTCACATCAATTTAGCCATAAGCTTTACATTCGTTTAAGTAGGAGAAAGTATATCAACAGGCCCAGTCGCACAGACAGTCCTTAAATTCAGGCACATGACAGTTCTTTTCAGTAGTATACAGAGTTAAAGTCAATGGATTGTAAAGTCACTATGACAGTTTCCAACACTCTACTTACTAAGTGCTAAAACACAGGTGAATCTTGTATGTCACATGAGTATTTAACAGTACCTAGTTTACTCAGGTGACAACGTTTTTTGCAGCTAAATTTGAATATGGCTAAGCCTTTTAAAAATTAAGTAGTGTGCCATCAAACAGCAAACTGGAAGCATTTAAGTACGTAGCCAACATGGCAGACCACTGGCACATTAGACAATAATTCTCACCATCACAGAAAGTGTCTTTTTACAAAAAGATCAATTACATTGTTGACAGAATTGGAAGATAAAACACACTGCATCGGTCAAATGCACACTTAAGGCCAACAATACACTGGTGGTCTACAAAAGACAATTAGAGTGACAATATAACAGAAACTGTTTTTTAAAAAAAGAAAATCTTTAAGATGACCGAGCTACTAGGAGAGCCTTAAGAGCAAAACTGCTCAAGAACAACAAAAAAACATGCCCCTTCTAGCAATGCCCACCCACCGAAACAGCTTTCTTTCCAAAGATGAAAAGAATAACTGAGAGGAAAAAGAGCAATACTTTAAAGTGTTGCTTCATTATAATTCTTAAAAATTAAAGTCGCACTAACACAAACTGTATGCATACAAATTAATCTAAAGTTAAGGTACCTTATTCTCCTCAGGTGAATCTTCCTTCAGCTGCTTTAATTCCTCCTTGTGCTTCTGTTCAAGTTCTGCCTCTAGTTTGGCAACTTCATCAGCTAGCTGTTTTCGTCTCTTTTTATCATTCTTGGGAACAGCATTTTTCATTCCTTGAATTTTTGCTGTTAGAGAAGTAATGTAATAAAACATTATCTCTAAATACAGATACTCCAGTCATTGCAGAAATGAGAACTGGAAGTTGTACAGAAAGTTTACAAATAACAACACATCAGTATGTTTTAACAGTTTAGCTATGAAAATGCCTATTAGGCTCATCACATTTTAAAGCAGCTGGGTTTTTCTTAAGAGATGCAAGTGCTCTATCTGAAGAAGAAAAAACTGTGTTGGGCTACTACTACACTTATGAAATTCATCAACACAGTCTACCTCAGCCTGTTGCTTTCAAAAAGGATACTTGGGCACTGAGATCTCAAATTCTGTCACAGGAAAAACGTGTGAATTTTTAGTCAGGCAAGCAGCAGACGAGAAGCAAAACCAGAGTTCAGCTGCCCTTAAAATAACATTTCTAAAAGCAAAAAGAGTATTCAAGAAGTAAAACCCGTCACCTTGCTTAAATTCCATACGTTTTTTTAGGTTGTAAGTCAAGGCTCCATTTCACAGAATGGTTTGGGTTGGAAGGTACCTCAAAGGTCATCCAGTTCCAACCCCCTGCCATGGACAGGAACACCTTTCAATAGATTAGGCTGCTCATAGCCCTGTCCAGCCTGGCCTTGAGCACTTCCAAGGATGAGGCTTTCACAATTTCTCTGGGCAGCCTGTTCCAGTGCCTCACCACCCTCATAGTAAAGATTTTTTTCCTTACATGCAGTCTAAATCGACCCTCTTTCAGCTTAAAACTTACCCCTTGTCCTATCGCTACAGGCCCTCGTAAAAAGTCCCTCTCCAGCTTTCCTGTACGTCCTCTTTTGGTCCTGGAAGACTGCTACAAGGTGTCCCCAGAGCCTTCTCTTGTCGAGGCTGAACAACCCCAACTCTCTTAGCCTTTCATCATAGGAAGGATGTTCCATCCCTTGGATCATTTTCGTGTCCCATGTCTAGATCCGCTCCAACAAGTCCATGTCTTTCCTGTGCTGAGGACTCCCGAGCTAGATGCAGTAGTCCAGCTAGGTTAGCAGAATAGAGTGGCAAAATCACCTCCCTCAACCTGCTGGCCATGCTTTTGATACAGCCCAGGAAAGAGTTGGCTTGCTGGACTGTGAGCGTACATTGTTGGCTCACATCTGGCTATTCATCCACCAATACACCCCAGCCTTTCTCTCCAGGGCTGCTCTCAATCCCTTCACACCCAGTCTGTACCAATACCAGGAACTGCGCCTACCCAGGTGCTGGACCTTTCACTCCGCCTTTTTGAACTTCATGAGGTTCACATAGGGTCCCCTCTCAAGCCTGTCAAGGTCCCAGCAAACTTGCTGAGGGCACTCTCTATTTCCACTGTCATGTCTTTGACAAAGATGTTAAATGGTGCCAGTCCCAATACCGACCCCGGAGGAGTACCACCTGTCAGTCATCTCCACCTGGCATTGAGCTATTGACCACAACTCTCCAAGTGTGACAATACAGTCAACTCCTTATCCACTGAGGGTCCATTCATCAAATCTCTGTCTCTCCAATTTAGAGACAAGGATGTCCCATGGGACAGCATTAAATGCTCTGTACAAATCCAAGTAGATGACATCTGTTGCTCAAATCATGGACTTTCTCAAATAATAGAACAGTTTGGTTCAAAAGGATGTCTGGAGGTCATCTAGTTCAACCTCCTGCTCAAAGCAGGGTTGAATTAAAAGCTACATTAAGTTATGTTAATTCAGATTGATCTGGAATTTATTCAGATGACTGTGCAAAGTCTCCAAGGACAGACATTCTGCAACCTTTCTGGGCAGGTTTTTTCCAATGTTTAACCATTCTCTTTAAGAAAATATTTTCCCCGTTTCCTCTCGTGAGGGTTTTTCTTGTTACCAATTTCAGCCATTGCCTCTAGTCCATTCTCTACACTTTAAAGAGTCTGGCTTCATCCATTGTGCTGTGGAAACTAAGAGATCCCTCATAGTCTTCTGCTCTTCTCTAGCTTGCAAAGACAGCTTTCACAGCCTGTGCTGTTACATGAGCACTCCCTGGTAGCTCTCATTATTTCTGTTTCCACTGTTTTAGAGCTACAGCAGCTATTATTAAACACCCTGCTTGCTATTCACCACCTGTATATTTTCCTGTCCTTCACACTTGACTGTCAGAATGGAAGTGAAGATGATGGTGATGATAATGAAATTTTTAAGAGGAGGCAGCACGAATGCTCACATGGAGAGATCTGTGTTAACCAGTCAGCCTCACAGATGCATCAGCCTAAGTGACTCTGAGTGTGACAGACAGAAAAACTGTTTTGTTCATAAAAATTAACATAATGGGAAAGAAGGAAATCTGGGACTTCAGAGGCATACACAAATACACAAGCAGAGTATAAGGGGGTATGGAGTATGGAGAGAAGGATCATCATCTGGATCACTGCTGGATTTCCAGAGGCTGAGATGCACCTTATGTTAATTCTGATGAACAAACCAGTTAGCTATCTGTCAAACAGTTAATCATTGCACTTAACTGAAATCTGTTTTTCAACTAGGAAAACCTGTGTCTTCAGGTCACCTGCCTCTCCTAAAAGGCAAGACTGAGGCTCTTGTCTTCCGTATAAACCTCCTACCTTTAGGCAGTAGAGCACTGCAGTAAGACACCGCCTTAACACCTTCACATGAAAAATCCCTCTGTTCCTCAGCCTCTGTCAATCCTTGTGTCATGTGCTCCAGCCACCTAACCACAATGCTTGATTCCTACCCTTCTTTTTCATTTCAACCAAAACACAGTAAGTTCCTATAGATTTAATGACAAAAAGCAGTCCAATAGCATCTCTCCTCTTCTTTAACACTCTAAGTGATAAAAGGCTGCAGACTGGCCTACTTCACTACATAGCATAAAAGCTAAACAAGGAAAAGGCCTCATCAATATACCAGTAATTTCAAAAGCTTAACAAAAAAGGTTACAATCAACTACAAAACTCAGCCTTACAGAATCCAGCTACAAGAACTACTTAATTACATTAATTGACTGTAACTGGGTAGGTACAATGTGGCTCGTGAACAGTTCATATGTATCACTGTAGAGACCACACAGGTCCTCTACTGTTAGTACTTTACTGTGAATAGACAGAACATGAAAGTTTATTTCAGATCAACTGCACTTTGAATGAACAAATCACATTACGGAATCAAGGAATGGTTTGGGTTGGAAGGCACCTCAAAGATTCCAGTTCCAATGCCCTGCCACAAGCAGGGGCACCATCCACTACATCAGGTTACTCAAAGCCTCATCCAAGCTGGCCTTCAACACTTACAGGAGTGGGGCATCCATGACTTTCCTGGACAAATTTTCCAGTGCCTCACCACCCTCACAGTACAAAATTTCTTCCTAGTATCTAATCTAAATCTCCCCTCTTTCATCTAAAAGCCATAACCCCTCGTTCTATCACTGCACTCCCTGATAAAGAGCCCCTTCCCAGCCTTCCTGTAGGCCCCCTTTAAGTAACCACCTGGACAGCAAGGACCCTTATGTAGGCTTTTCAATCTAAAGAGCCTTACAAAGGCACACCTCCTCTAACTCACAAGCAGCCTAGCAGTGTGTCACGGCTCTCAGGCACCGCCAGGCTCCCACGATGACAGCAGGGCGAGCTCGGTAGCTCCCCCGCATGCCCAGAACCGCACCTCGGAGCAAAGCGGCGCTCTGACACCTCTGCCGACGCCTTTCCCGCTTGCCAGGGCGGCGCGGGGGCTGCTGCCTCCTTTGCCGAAGACGAACGCGCTCGCCACCCATCCTCCCGCCCCTCCGAGCTCCTCCCGCGGCCGCCCGGGCCTTCCCGCTTCGCCTCCGCGGGGCGCCAGGTCCAGCCCGCCGCCGCCGTCCCACTCCTCCCCCGCCCCTCACCCTGCAGCTCCCGCTTCTCCTTGCGCTGCCGTTTCACCAGGCGCTGCAGCGGCCCCTCGGCCTCCGACTCCTCGTCCCCGGAGCCCTCCATGCGCGCCGCTCCTCGCCCCGCGCGTGAACCCCCGGCGGGAGGCGGGGCCTCTCCACGCTTCCGCCCCGCCTGGCCCCGCCCACCGCGCCCGCCCGCGCGTGACCCCTGATGGTGCCCCGCCCCCTGGGAGGGCTCTCGCTCCACGTGAGGAGCTTCTCGCTGATGGGCCGCGGGAGGGGGTTGGGGGCGGCGCGTCTTTGGGTCTCGGGTGCCGAGAAGCGGCGGTGGCCGAGGCCGAAGTTAGGGGAAAATGACTTGAGTGAAGGCATTGAGTGCACTCTTAGCAAAGAAGAAGTGTCGATCTGCTGGAGGGTAAGGGAGGCTCCACAGGGATCTGAACAGACTGGACCGCTGTGCTGAGACCAATGGGATGAGGTTTAATAAGGCCAAATGCCGGGTCCTGCACTTGGGGCACAACAACCCTATGCAGTGCTACAGACTGGGGGAAGAGTGGCTGGAGAGCTGTACAGAGGGGAAGGACCTGGGGGTGCTGGTTGACAGCCGACTGAACATGAGCCAGCAGTGTGCTCAGGTGGCCAAGAAGGCCAATGGCATCTTGGCTTGTATCAGAAACGGCGTGACCTGCAGGACCGGGGAAGTGATTCTGCCCCTGTACTCGGCACTGGTGAGGCCACACCTCGAATCCTGTGTTAAGTTTTGGGCCCCTCGCTACAAGAAGGATGTTGAGGCTCTGGAGTGTGTGCAGAGAAGAGCAATGAAACTGCTGAGGGGGCTGGAGAACAAGTCTTATGAGGAGCGGCTGAGGGAACTGGGGTTGTTTAGCCTTGAGGAGGCTGAGAGGAGACCTTATTGCTCTCTACAACTACCTGAAAGGAGGTTGTAGGAAGGAGGGGGCTGGCCTCTTCTCCCAATTGACAGGGGACAGGACAAGGGGGGAATGACCTAGACAAGGTGCTCAGGAACATGGTTTAGTGGCAGATAGCAATGGTTGGACTTGATGGCCCAAGAAGTCTTTTCCAACCTGGTAATTCAATGATTCTATGTCTGTCCTTGAGTGACATAGCTGTGAGGCTTTCCTGCCACATAAAGGGCTCTGTGGGCAGGTCTTAGCAGAGAAAAAAGGGTACAGTCAGCTCATCTGATACAAGAAGTAGTTACTGCTTGCAATTTCTGATAATTGTTTGGGACCATAAAGAGCTGGGGTTCCCATGTGCTGGTAAGGGGGATGCAAGAAAGCTGAGGAGGGGCTGTTACAAAGGCCTGTAGTGGTGGGACTAGGGGCAATGGATATAAACCGGAGAGGGGCAGATTTAGACTGGACATAAGTAGGCTATAAGCTTAAATATTTCAAAAGAAAAGGTAGCACAGGCTGCTTCCCTTCACTGCCACTATCCCCAGTCAAAGGGGTATATCCAGTGAGGTCCCTGTAGTGACTACTGATTTTATTCCAGACTTCTGCTGTTATCTTTAGCAGCAATCCAAAAGGAAATGTAGAATATATATGAAAAAACAAATAAACACATACACATACCTCAGGTGACCAAATGTGAAGTGCTAAGTGATATGGAAGCTAGGTTGATCAATGTGACCTTATGATATTTTAGCCTCATTGGAACAACACATCTCAATACAGTTGAACTCAAAATTAGGTGGGAATGGAGGTTTTAGAGCACGCTAAGTACAAGGGAGAGTAGCAGTATGATAAATGCTGGGGAGGTCATGCTGCATGGCCAGCTAAAGATGAGTTTTCTCTCCTATCATGCAACCTAGAGTAAATTAAATCTGTTAAGAAGAGCGCTATCCTTGCCAGCAGAATGCCACAGGCTCAATGTGTCCTTCACGAGGCTCCAGTCCTAGCCTGCAGGGCTTCTTGCCAACCTGTGGTGAGAACCTGCCCTGTGAACTGCAGCTGTGTGCTAAACAGCTATTATGAACTTGATGTTTAATGTGGGATAACAGCAAAGGCCTCGAAAATATTGTTGAAAACAGAGGACTCAACCTTATAAACGACTAACTGATGGCCAGTTATTGCTTGGATAAAGCACATGACAAGTTGTCAAGACAACTGCTTTGAGCATACCAAAGGAAAGCAGCTGCTGAGCCAGAGAAAAACAGCCAGGCAACAGGAGGAGGCATTTGCTACCAGCTGAAAAAGTAACACTAGCTAGTGTCACAAGGTGTGTGTATGGCTTGCATGGTGGAGACCAAAAGCTGCAGACTCTCCAGAAAGTATCTTATAAAAGGAAAAAAACTATGAATCTAGGGAAACCATCATCATGGGGACCTGCAGTCGTGACATCTGTGTGGGTCTGTCAGGGCTGCAAGTGTGCCAGCTGCTCTCCCCCCTGCACCAAGGACCCCAACGCTCCCTTCTGTAATGCTTGCTCCAGGGGACCTGGATAAGGTTATAATGAAATGTAATGCTTAGAAGCTGAAAGGGGAAAAAAAGAAAAAAAAAAAAAAAAGAAGAGAACTGAAATCTGAGGTAACTGACTGTGAAGTACTTTATCAAGGAGGTGATAAGTTCACTGTCACACAAGTCTTTAAATCAAGACTGAAAGCCTTCCTGTGGATATGTGTTATGTCAGCTGAAAGTTATGGGCTCCACATTCTCTCAGAATTCAAAGAAGTCCAACTGGATTACCATAACAGCCCTTTCTGGTATTAAAGTTATGAATTCATTAAGCTGGTTTCAAGAAACTTGAACTTCCCATTCAAATCACTGATTTGAAAAATCACTTTTGAAATGTGACTGAGTCATTGTCAAGTCACTGAAGGCAATGACTGAGGGTTACCTTTAACTTGGACAGTGCACCTAAGATCCCTCATCTGTGAAACCGTCTTCTAACAATTTTTCAACACAAATCCGGCAAGCATCAGGACCTAATGCAAACACAATCACTTCATAACATTTGTGATAAATCACATTGATCAGTTAAACAAAATAGTGGGGTTCATTTCTGGATTAGACATTTTGTAGCTCACAAAGCCCAGTGTATTTACTTTTTATATTTGTAGTGCTAAAGATATAAAAAAAGTCTCAGGTCTCTGTTAATGCAAACGGGTTCAGGGTCACTTATTACTCAGTTACCTTACAAATGCTGGCATACAGAGAAACTGGCTCGTACCTGGAGATGTCCTTGATTTCTGTGAAGACTGCTATTGAGAAATGTGTGCGCTAGTAGCACAATTTTGCCAGCTTCTACAGATGTATTGTGAGCTTTGCAGTATTTTGCTTTCTGGAATCTCAGCAACTGGAATGGAAAGATTTAATGAAAAACCATGAGTCTGGATTTTTAAGCAGTTTTCTTAGGTGTAAGACTGAGACGTGATCTGTGTTTGACAAGAGGTAACTTGAATGCATCGTAAGTGCTCAGAAACAATAAGCAAAAAGAAGCCCAGCACCAGCTCTTCACACTGCTTTTCAGTAGAAAAAAAAATTAAAAATTGGACACTTGGAATTTCCAGTACTTAAGTAAAAGTCACTTAATGCATTCAGCAGGGACTGTCATTCAGGTTTCAGAGGGTTAGCACTCAATGTCATCACATTTTGCTGCTGTAGTCTTCTTGGCAAGAATCCTTGCCAATAATCCACGCTCTGCTAAACCCCTTGAGGCTGCTGTCGTTTTTCCTACAGTCTTTGTTTATTGTCTAAACTGTGGAGTTGCCAACTATAGCTCCTGTTATTGTTATAAAATGATTGAAAGCAAGTGTCACATGTAAGCAGACACTTTTTGCCAGGCAGTGAGGAAATAGGGACCCTAGGTATTCCTTAAACTGTTAAAAAGCATAACTGGACAGTTACTATAATCTTTGAGAGTCTCAAAGTAGCATTCAGTAGTAGGCATTCCAGCTAAAATTGCATTTTAATTGTACATAGGCCTCAAGACAAATGTATAACTAAAAATTTGTACTGTGATTTGTGCAATACAATTTCATATTTCAATGAAATATTATTATATCTTAGTCTAGGCCATTGCTTTCCACCATACAGACCACTGGTTAATTCTCACCGTCATTGTCACAACTTAACCAAAAATATTTGTTGGTGTCAGACAAACTGCTGCTGTACTTGAGCGGAAAACTAACGCATGCACACTCAGCGGCACTGGGAGTTCATAGAGGAGTTCGAGTAAACCTGTTGAGTGACAATCCTAAATGCTGGTGGTCTGTGAATAGTTGCAAATCTCATCTAGTGTACAGAACCGTACATTTAGATCTGTAAGCAGGAACTTCATCTGCAATGCTGTGCAAAGAACTCATAGCTAGGAGTAAGCTTTTCCCTATTGATTTAATGTTTGCACACAAGAATGAGGCATCCACCAGAATAGATCCTTAATTACCTATGATACCAGAAACACCTTTAGTATGGTCATGGCAGGTAGCACATCTAGCAGAAAAAATTTATTCTCAGATTCTCTTTTTTCCATGTTGCTTGGCAGCATGTGAAGTTGCATCAGCAGTCCTGGCGCTGATCCAGCTGGGCATGACTGGTCCTGCAGGCTGGTGGAGCAGTCTAGCCAGGGCTGAAGTACCAAGTGAGACTTATCCTCTAATCTGAACGCTGGGCTGCTGTTACCCTCCACAGGACTGAGTACTGGAGCCCACCTCCAGTGCTCTCATCTGCTGGGTAACCCAGGAGGGAAGGAATCTGCCTAACTTAAGTGCTCTAGGGACAAGCAGAAGATTCAGAAAAGGAATCTGGAGGCTCAGAGGTGGGGAAGGGAACATCTCTGACTGAGAGCTGTGAAAGGAACATTGGCCTAGAAGGGACATGGTTTGAGAGAGGGACCATGGTTGTGACAAGAAGAAGGAAGTTCTGGAGCTAGTACAGAAAATGGAAGAGGGACTTGGAGAAGGTGTGTTTGACAAAAGAAGGGGAATTTGGGGGATAGACTTTTTAGTAGGGCTGGTGGTGATACGAGGAGTAATTGTTTTAAACTAAAAGAGGGTAGATTTAGACTAGATAAAAGGAAGAAATGTTTTACGATGAGGGTAATGAAACTCTGGAACAGGTTGCCCGGGGAGGTGGTAGATGACCCTGGAAACTATCAAGGCCAGGTTGGATGAGGCTCTGGCAGCCTGATCTAGTTGAAGATGTACCTGTTCATTGCAGTGGGGTTGGACTAGGTGGGGCTTCAAAGGTCCCTTCCAACCCAAACTATTATATGATTCTATGAATTTTAAAAATAGGAGATGAACAACGGGACTAGGACTAATTGGAGAAAGAGACAGGGAGTCACTGATCTCTGTCACAGATGGGTGGAGTTGGGAGATAACTCTGGCAAAATGCAAGGCTGCAAGAGAAAACTGGGGTAAGCTGAGTGAGAAACCAGAGAGATTCAAGGAATTGCACATGTGGAGGACAAAAGCAAGAGGTAAAACAGGGTAAGGACCTGGAGTGGAAAAATATGAGTACTGGAGCAAAGAACAGGTTGCCCAGAGAAGTTGTATATGCCCCATCCCTGGAGGTCATAGAATCAGAATCATAGAATCACCAGGTTGGAAAAGACCTCTTGGATCACCAAGTCCAACCATCTGCCACTAAACCATGTCCCTGAGCACCTCGTCTGCCCATCTTTTAAATACCTCCAGGGATGGTGACTCAACCACCTCCCTGGGCAGCCTGTTCCAGTGCCTGATGACCCTTTCAGTGAAAAATTTCAAGGGATGAAGCTTTGAACAACCTGATCTTGTGGGAGGTGTCCCTGCCTATGGCAGGGGGCTTGGAATTGCATGATCTTTAAGGTCCCTTCCAACCCAAATAATTTTATGATTCTCTGATAAAATAGGCCTACAAAACACACAAACTACAAAACTTCGGAGTGCAATCCCAAAGCAAGTGTACATTTTAACTATGGTGCTGTAAGTACAAAAGCACTACTTCAAACATTTCAAACCACTGTCGGTGCTTAACAGTCATCTTTCAGTCCTTCTCTCAAACTGCTTTGTGAATTTTTATCTCTGTATTTGTAGAACATAAGCACATACCATCTCTCTATAACTTTTATGCATGTCACGTGAGAGAAAAAAGAAAATCCAGCAGTTTCCCCAAAACCAAAGAAATAAATGAAAAAAAAAAAGCTGATGTGTATTTTCATCCATCTTGTTCAACATCTCACAAAAATCCTTTTCCATACTTACAAGAAAGTGATACTTACAGAAACAAATGGCATTATTCCTTCTGGGTTGGTTTGGTTTTTTTTGGAGGAGGAAGAAGAGGAAGAAAGCTGCTTTTAGGGGCTGAATCTGTGGCAGAACTGAATTTTCCATGTCCTTGGAAATTCTAAATCAGTACCTTTGAACTACAACCTCCTCAACTTCCAATAGCATGCTCTCAAAAATATACTGGAGAATTATATTCATTCTTGATTTGTCACCTGTTCTAGTAATATGCCCAGAGGTGATGCCTAGTCTGATGGTTATTAGATGCTAAAGTCATATCAGAGAACATAAGTATTATAAATTTCTTTCCGAAGTTTTTTCATTTTTCTTGTGATCTGTAAAATACAGCATACTAGAGGCCTCAAATTATATGGCAGGTCATTTGGGAGGAGTTATGGAAAGAAGGTAGAAATGGAATTGCAATAGCTGCCTGCAGGAAATAAGGGAAGTGGAAACCATCCATACTGCTATATGCAGCAGGAAAATACAAGGTCTTCCAGTCCTACAGGTACAGACCAAATATTATAACTTAAGTGAGTAACCTGATAAAAGATCACAAGAAAACTGTGTCATTGGCTCCCAGAGCTTGTGCATATCGAAATAGCTTTTGCAGAGATACACTGGAGCAATGTCTCTTTTTTTTCCCTTGGGTAAAAAGATCACAGGAATCCTGTTTCATGAATTATGTGCTGAGTAACTCTGTACAAAGACTCCATATTTATTAGCTCTCCATTAGGAGAACTACTTATGAAGATGCTGTAATGGCAGTAAGTACAGTCATTTCATTGTAGCTTTTTCAGTTGTATGGATCTTGAAGCTTGTTTGTAGTACTGATAAAGGGATTTTTTTTTCTATTTAGTTTTTACTTTATTTGCACCATTTTGCATTCTTTCTCCTTGTAATACATCCTGCATATTTTTCTTACAATCTTAATGCTGGTCAATTTATAAGGATAAGTAGCTTCAGGCTCTGTTTTGACGTTTCCTAGAAGAATGTTGGGTTTTGTATCAAAAACACTGTGAATTATTCTTCTGTTGAAGATCATAATGCTATTGGCATGCCTCTCACATCATTTCCATTACTGGAAGGATGATGTGTTCCCACTTTTCTATTTTCAATCTATACTGCTAAGATCTAGATACAGGCAAAAAAAAAAAAGATTGCTGTTATTTTTATTCTTATAGTGGGAAATGCAGCTTTCTAGTATCTGGAGTCCCTCCAAGCTTCTAATTTGTCTGGTTTCTCATTGCTACTATGTTTTGCAGTTAATTACCATTTTACTGGTTTCTGTGTTTAGACTAGCTGTTGCCACCCTTGCATCACATGCTGAGAGACACACAGTAGGGCTCCATATCTGTAAAACTAATTTCTTTATGAAAATAATCCTTTAAAGATGTTTTGCAGATGCAGTTAATATTTAGATGCAAACATGCAAACAGTTTAATTTCTGAGTATCTACAATAAACTTATGCCCCCCTCAAGCTCTGTTCTTTCCCACCCAGTTATGTGGAGGTTTCCTAACTCACAGAAGTCTTGCAGAACCCTGAGCCATAGCAGACTCAAGCTTCAGTCATCTGATGATCTTTAATAATTTCATTGAATCATATTTCCAACATCTGCACATTGTTTCAGCAGCAATACCTCTTTTGGCAGCTCCCAGCACTAAAGCTTATCCTGGAGACAGGCTGCGACCAGCATTTTCACTCCCCTAGTCTGAATTCAAATATTTACTTCCTAAATGCTGGTGATTCAAAGACCACCAGTTAACTACGACTGGTCTTGATCACGTTTAAGCACTATGTTAATAAATGCAGTTAAGTTTAAAAAGCAGCACCAGGCCACTTTGATCCATACAATCCATATCTATGTGAACAGTCTTTGCAATAAAATTTGCAATATTGTCATGAATCATCAGCAAAACTGCTACTTCTTGGAAATAAGAGATTGATGCTCACATATAAACAGTTAAGAGTAACAGATTTTATTACTCTTTTATTGTCCTGGACAAATCATGGAATTCTTTATGTTAATCCCTTCATCCACTCCTGAAATTGGACATTTGGTATGAAACAAGTTCTGCTTGAAAGTGAAGAAGGCTGGTCATTGAGAGTAAAATGGCAAAGAGAATTCAAGTCAGACCAGTAATCATCCAAACTGGAGTTCCAACAAGATGCTGCTTCTTGTGATATGAGTCATGGGACAGCTCACCATTAAAACTGTTGTAACTTTGACTTCAGTTTTAAGCTTGGTTCCTTATACGTTGTCTCCATTTGGTACCAGGAGGGTACAGCAGCTCCACTCTTCCTCAGGGTAAAGGGTGCTATCTACTGAAGCACCAGGAGTAACTTTAGGTCTTCGCTTGTTTTACTTTGATATCTCTTATCTAGGCATTGACTAAGTCTGATATTGCTTAGTTGCATGACCCAAGACTCAAGAGGTATTTCTGGCTAAAAAATAACTCCAATTGAGACTGAAAAAAAATGTTCAAATGAAAATATAAATCCACTTTTTCCCTGTTGTCTCCCCCAAGTCCCCACTCTCAGAACTAAAAATTTGAGATTGAATGAAAATTATGTATGATGCCAACATTTAGAAGTGTCTACAAATTTAGAAGCATCTAATTATCTCTGTAATATATCCATTCAGGAATAGAAAAGTAGGAATGAAGGAAATAAATGGTTATTTAAAAGCTACCAGTATGATACCATTTGACTGACATTAGCAAAGAAATGGAATGATTTTACAGAAGGAAAGCATCTAGACACTGATATATATTAAGTAGCAACCTCTGACAAATAATAAAGGAAGGAACCTTCAGTATATGTAATGTGATTAGAAGGAGATGAATATATTAAATTAAGATTTTTTGAAAGCAGCTAGTGTCTTCAAGAGGACCAAGAAAGTGCTCAGATGATATGGAGCTGGGATGGAAAGGAATTTAAAACCCATGAACAATTTTCCTGCCAATCAAGATTAGATTTTCCAATGTGAACTGCTTCCAAATTGAGACTGAAAATTTCTCCATTATTCTAAAAATAAGGTTAGCTAAGACATAGCACCTAGTCTGTAAAAGAAATGACAGATGTGCAATCAGGGAAAGATGATAACAAGAATAAGCTTTACAAGAATTGCAATTCCAGTTAGGAATACAGAAGAGGTCTCTTTTTATGTAAATGTAGACATCTTTACCATTACAATTTCTGTCACAATCCACTGTAGTAAAATTTATGCAATCCAGTAAATTGCAGCAGTCTCCATACATACATTTGCATGAGTGCTCTGTAATGACAGGAGAAGAATATATGGGATAAAAAGTTACCAAAAATAGACTCGTTGAGTCACTGGCTAGATGCTACCCATCACATTTGGAAACAGAGGGTAGCAACAAGCAGAGGCTGTCAGTGCAGTGAGCATGACCCTACCTGCTGCTCTCGTGTGCTGCTCTCCTGCCTTTATAGCCCTGCAGGTGGGAAGGAGTGGGTTGGAAAGAACAATCACTTTCTGCAACATTAGTTGTTGTCAGCCTCCTAAGTCATCGCCGAAAAACATCATCTTCTTTGCCTTTATTTTGCCAGTGGGAGGCTGACTGATCTAATGGGACGAGCAGTGTTGATGGAACTAGAGATAAAATTCTTCTGCACATAAGAGGTTCATATTTAATTCCTGTGCTCTGTAGATATACCATCTAATTTCTGCTGTATGGGGAGGAATCAGCCTTTTCCCAAGTACAGATAAATATGGAACTGCGTGATGTTCCCATTTTCATGGTTCTTGCATAATTTCCCACGTGACTAAATGACAAACACATATATTAAAAAAAACCCACAAAACAATTAAACATCCAACATAGTAACAGTTCCAGAGGTTATCACATGGTTGTGCATATCCATGCCAATTTACAATCCTATCTGGAGTCAGAGCTAGGTTGTGACACAGCACAAACGACGTAAGTGAGATGTGTTTTCAAAAGACTTGCCAATCTATCAAAATATGTGCTCAAATACTATCCTGCATACTTTATTGTAGATATGATATTAGGTTATGTTGCATGACCTTACCTGAAACCACAGATGCAAACCTATAACTTGCTATTTTTATAACTGGTGCTAATTATTATATTCTATATTTCTTACTATACTAAACAATGTTATTACATTTTTCAGATTGTGTAAGGTACAAAGTTTTATCTTCTTATAGACTTAATCTTGCAGCACAGGATACCTATGCTAATGAAAATCCTGAGAGGCTTTTGTGTATATGGTATATGCTGCTCCTACGTACTCTATATTACAATTTAAAAATATAAGCCAGGTCTTGTGTTATCTTACCGTGCCTCTCTCTAGGGCAGTGGATCTGCAAAAATGTAAGAATAAGCACTTTTTCTTCTATTTTTATTCAATATCCTTGCCAAATAGCAGAAGAGAAATTAATGTATTTCAGTAACACAGGAAAAGAGACAGAAATCAATCTCAGAAAGCTTTAGTCCAATTTACCTTCTCCTTCCCAGCATGGCTATATTCAATATTTGACACCTCCAGAAATTCATATATTATAACAGTTACCTGCAGACAACAGCCAGATCCTTCAAAAACTATTTGAACTGGCAAAAATTATGCAAACTTGTTAAAGCAGATTTGTATTGTTCTTTTGTGCTGTCTTACTCACTATAAAACCTGGCAGTACATGGGCTTTTCATTGTTTTCAGCCATTCTCAAGTAAGATTGCACAATCCAAAGGTCTGGACATATGATACAACTTTAATTTCTGTCTACTTAGGTTATTATACTCTTTGCGTAGCATCTGAAAACTGTGGTCAGGCTATGCTGTGGCACGGAGCTGCGCCATGTGTGAGACAAACAATCCTAGGCTTTTCTTTACTCTTCATTCAGACATAAGGAAGAAACTTGGTTGAGCAAATAGCCCTTTGACTGGACCTGAGAAAAAACACACTCCATTTCTTACGCTACTAGTGAGTTATTACGGGAATTTACATAACCTGTATTATGTTTGAATATTTTTTCTTCTTTTTTTTTATCTTTTAAATGGTCAGGGTATTCGGCAGTGTCTTTGAAAAGCTCCTGTCATAGAGGATTCAGTCTCTTAGCATTGTTATGAAAATAAAACTAATAGACAGATAAAAGGTGATTATTGGAGGTTATTTTTCTTAAATACAACACATAAATTTACTAGGTTACCTGAAATAAAGTCTAGAGAACACAAACAAGACTCTATGCTATATTTTTTTGCACTTACTACTTATTAAAAAGAGGCAAGATTAACAAAGAGCTGTAGCTATCTGTAGTATTGGTACACTAATATTCTGCACGTGACAATAAGCATCAACATTTGCAGTGTTTTTTCTCACACTAAACTAATTTGATTCTTTCTTTCAACTAGGGACAATAAAAAACAGTGGGGATGATAATATGGACTCAAAATACTGAAAGCCAGGCAGGTAACTGAACTATTACCTAATTTCTGCCAAATAGACTGTTCAGCAGCTCAGGTAGGTGACTATAAGTTTTAACGGACTCTGACAAGTCAAACACAGGGAGTGGAAGAATGCATTTTTTCTTTAATCCTGAATGGGTACTTTGATGACAATCGTATTCCTAAGAATAGGTCAGCATGCTGGGATGCTTAGTGACAATAATTCTCAGCTGTATGGGCAATGCTGAGCTGTCAGGCTGAGTTGTGAAGTACAGTCCACTGGGAGTAACTGGAGGGTTTTCAGTCTTCTGAGGCACAGAACAGCGGTTCAGTGGAAAAGGAGGTCCCACACAGACAATCGACTGTAATGGCAGCAGGAAGGACCACACGTTGGTGGAACTCAGTCCTGCCTAGTTGGCAGCTTTAACAAGACACAAAATCTTTTCTCCTTGTCCAAACAAGAGAAATAGTAAAGAAACGTGGTTGCAAATGCCAGTTCTTGCAGTAGGACACCAAAAGAAAGCCTAGGGCTCTGTACTGGCTGAAAATATGATAGCACAACTGTGGGCTGAAGGTGCGCTTGAAGATACATCCTGAGTAGCAATATTAAGGATTTTCTTTTGAGCTGCCAAATGTCAGCCTCACAGTACCTCAGCAAGATGAAGGATTTGGGGGCACAAAACACACTGAGGCCTAAAAATCCTCAAAAAAAAACAAACCAAAAAACTTTTAAGTATTGATTTGAGCCTGAGAGAGTTTTTTTAAGCTGACTAGAAACTGAAAGCTCCATCTAATTTATACCAAAAAAATCATCTTCCAGGTTAGTTGCCACATTTTCCAAGGGAAGAGCAGTTTGACACGGCATAACTGCATTTCTTGCATTATGAAGACAGTTGGTGTAACACAACCAGCTGCCTTGTAGCGTACTATTCCTTACGTGGTAGCACCAGAGCTCACTGAAATTTGGAGTTTATTTCTGCAAGAAACAACAATGTTCAAACCCACAATTTAACCCAAGTGAGAAAAAATTAACTATTTCAAAATTTCCTTCAAAATAAAAACTTTTTAAAAAACATTAAAATAATCTATGAAATTTGTTTTGCCATCACAGTATTGCCATAGCTTATTAATTCCATATTATAAAGTAAAAAGGAATAATTTAAATCTTACAGAAATAAAATACATCAGCCTCTATTTAATGCATTGTTTATTTCTTCCTGACCCTGACATCAATCTGTTTTTGTAGAACAGTGTGATTTCCTAGATTAAAAATCTTTTGGTGAAAAACAGCTCCCACAGAAAATATTCAACATGATACAAGAAATACCATTTTATTTTATAGAATATATTATTAAAGAAATATGACAAATTTCTTCACTGCGATAGTGGTGAGGCACTGGCAAAGGTTGCCCAGAGAAGTTGTGGATGCTCCATCCGCAGAGGTGTTCAGGTTGGATGGAGCCTTGGGCAGCCTGATCTAGTGGGATGTCCCTGCCCATGGCAGGGTGTTGGAACTAGATGATCTTCAAGGTCCCTTCCAACCCAAACTATTCTATGAGTCTATGATTCTAAGATGTAGCTGGTTTAGGTCAAGCGATGACCTGTCTTAGGGCTACAAGAATTTATTGACGTGCTTAATTGATTTGTGAGATACAGTTGTCTTGGGTCAGGAGTTAACCGGAATGGAGTCTCCAGACATGGCTGGATATCCTAAAACTAAGACATTCTTTGAGGACTTACACAGTTCTTTGTCTATAACTAGTATACATACCTAGTGCTTTTGTAAGACAGGATGCCCTTTTTAGAAGGGCATCTGATTCAGTGCTGAATTGTAAAATAAAAATATTATTGCCTTTGCTTCAAAGATTTTGTCCTTTTCAATATTTTAATGGTGAATATGTGTTTCTCACATAAATAAGGCATACCACCTTACAAAAGCAGTAGGTACATATACTAGTTTTAGACAAAGAACCGTGTAAGTCCTCAAAGAATGTTTATTTATTTAGGTTATCCAACCATGTCTGGAGACTCCCTTCAGGTTATCTCTCGACCTAAGAGAACTACATCTTCCAAGGCAATTAAGCATATCAATAAATTCTTGCAACTCTAAGAGTGTTTATTCTTTCTGGTTATTCATCCATGTCTGGAGATTGCCTGCACATTATCTCTTGATGCTAGACAGATTTATATTACAAGATAAGTAAACATGCAAAACAGCTGCAGCAAAACTTATCAATTAATTCTCACACCAACAAGACAAGGGAAGGGATCACCTCCCTATACTTAGTCCTGGTGATACCGCACCTGGCAGGGCGATTGGAACTGGATGATCTTTAAGGCCCCTTCCAACCCAAACTATTCTATAAATCTATGATTCTACGATCAGCTTGTAAACTCTCAGGCCACGATCTCATCTTTACCCAGTTCTTATGAAAACATCTGCCAACCTTCCACGTCCCGCGGCTTAAGAAGTAGCTTGGTGCTGTGTAACTGTGCCGTGGGAATTCCGGGTGGCACTTTGGGCAGTCATGTCTGCTTCTGTACACAGTAACTGCTTATCTTCTAGTATTACAACAGCTTGGCAATCTCTGACCTATGGACGATGGAATAGAATACACACAGGTGACAAACATCTGTCTTACGTCAGTAGAAACTGAAAAATTCACCAGGGAAGGCTATTTTCTCTCATTGCTGGAGACCTCCAGATGATGCCTGAGCCGGCTGCCTAGCAGAAGGAAATTAAATCCTTACATCCTCAGGGAACTCAGCGACACCAGGGGAGAGATTTCTCAGCTGAGCAGCAGATGTGACAATGCGTGGACGCATCTCCTCGCGTTTAGAGTGGCTTTAAGTGTTGCCACCGTCCTCAGAGCCCGGTGCGTCCCGACGCCTTAGCGAGTCCGTCACTGCGCTCTGCACCCTCAGAGCCCCGGAAAAGCCGACTGGTAGCAGTAAAACCGAATACAGCACCTTCCTGGCACCCGAATTTGTAAACACAGAGTTTCAGATAACAGCAAAATAAACAAGAAGTCCTTTATTTGAAAAGAGGTTGTTGCGTTTCCCCTCCCGACCGCCGAACGCGCCCTCGAACGCCGCCTCCGACCTGCGGCTCACGGGGGGCGAGGGGCGATCCGCACTACGCCGCCTCGCTCCGCACCGCACAGCGCTGCCCCGCACCACACCACACCGCACCGCACCGTACAGCAAAGCATCGCCCCACACTACCTCGCTCCGCATGCATCGCGCCGCTCTGCGCCGCTCCCCTTCGTCCCGCACCCGCTTCGCACCGCCCCGTTCTGTGCCGCACCCGCGCCGTTCCGCCCCGCAACGCCCCACCTCACTCCATCCCGCAACACTGCGCCGCTCCGCGCCGCTGCCCTCCGTCTCCCGCCCGCCCCGCGCCCTACCGCTCCACGCGGCTCTGCACCGCCCCGCCCCGCGCAGCCCCGCCCCCTACCGCTCCTCTCCGCTCCCCTCCACCGCGCTCTGCGCTCGTACCCTACCGCTTCGCTCCGCCCCGGCGGCGCTGCGGCTGCCGGTAGGCGGCAGGGAGGCTCCGGGCCCGGGGGTCGCCGCGGCGCTGCCCGCTCGCCCCGCTCATTCATCGCCCCGCGGCTGCAGCCTCGCCCCGCCCCTGCTCCCATTCATTCCCAGCCCCTTCCTCTGCGCTCCTTCCCCGGCGCTGCCGGACCGGCCGCTGCCTCCGCGAGATCCCGGCAGCGAGAAGGGCCCCTGGCGCCGCAACCATGGCCGCAGAGGGGGTGGATGAGCGCTCCCCGCTGCTCTCCGCGCCCGGCTCCGGCAAAGTCACCCCCACCGCGCCGCCCTACCTGCCGGACAGCAGCCCGCGAGGTGAGCGGGGGGCACTGCTCACGGGGGCCTCCTTTCCTCCCTTCTTCTCGGCATTCCATCCCTCCCCTCTCCCCTTCCCCTCTCCCCTTCCCCTCTCCCCTTCCCCTCTCCCCTTCCCCTCTCCCCTTCCCCTCTCCCCTTCCCTCTCCCCTTCCCTTCTCCCCTTCCCCTCTCCCCTTCCCCTCTCCCCTTCCCCTCTCCCCTTCCCCTCTCCCCTTCCCCTCTCCCCTTCCCCTCTCCCCTTCCCCTCTCCCCTTCCCCTCTCCCCTTCCCTCTCTGGGGGCCCGGAGCTGGGGGAGGAACAACAGGTCCCGCTGCGCAGGGCCGGGTGGGCCGAGCTCCGCGGCGAACTCTGCGCAAGGGGAAGGGGGGGAATAAATAAAGCATTAAAACAGTGGTTCGCAGCGGGGGAACAAGCCCGAGCCGCTCTGCTCGTTGCAGCAGCGCGTTCCCATGTCGGAGCCCGCAGGGCGATGGTGGGGTTGGGGTTCCCTGGTCTTTAGGAGCGGGATTAACCAGGCGAGGTTCGGTGCCTGCCCCAGCGGATCGGGTTCCGGCAGCCCAGGGGCTCTGCGCCGTGCGGTTGCCGGAGCCGCTGGGATGTCCTTGCAGACGCGTTTCAAGGCCATCGCTGGTTTCGGCTCTATCTCTAAAGCAAGGCAGATACTGGGCTTGCAAATCTCGAATCGTGGCCTAACGATATGGGATTAACTTTCTCTAACAGGTTTAGGAAAATAATCTTGTTCATCAGTACTGAATATTTAATAACTAGGTGAAAATGTTTTTCTTAGAAAATATAAATCAGGACACTTACAAAACATATTAGTACATAGTTGTTGGTTTTTTCCACTTAAGCATTTTAGAGCAGGAAGGGAGTGGAGAGAGAGCTGAACAAATCAAGACTGAATAAGATTACTGTAGCTTTGCTGGCAGTAGCTTTTAAGATGTAAGATTACAGCCCTGATCTCACTGGCTCCAGTGTGTTAGCCCTTTCTTAAAGATTTTTGTGTAATTGTGTAGTTATGTTACATATGTATGTAACTAGAATGCTGCTAGTAAGCATCTGTCAGCTTTGAGTAAAATTAAGACCTGTAGAAAGCCAGTCCTCTTTGCCTTGATATGAAAATGTATTTCGATTAGTGTTATTCGCTTTCAGTTGGCTGTCCGCTTTCATTTGAATTGCACAAATGATTATCAGCCTGAAAAACAGTAAAAGGTTTGGTTTGTTTAATCCAATTATGTAGAATTGGTATCACCCCTTCAGTTTTGTAGTTAAGAAAATCCAGAAATCCTTAGTTTAAATTCTGGTATTTGATGTTTTTATTCTTAGTAGTCCTTACTTCTGTGTCCACTTCCAATTTATTTCTAAGAAAGTCTTTATGGTTTTAAAAAAATCATGAAAATGCATTGGATCAGTGACTCTTGTTTGAGTGCAGGGTGTATAACTTGTGACCTGGAACCAAACTGGGCCCCAAATGCTCATTTCAGTTGGTAACTGTGTCCTGCTGTGCCTTCAGCCCATGCTGGTAACTCCTGTTAACCGGTTTGGCACCAGTGGTGCCGAGTGGCCCTTGAGATAAGTGGCTCACTCCGGAAAGTCAGGAGGAACCATGGAGCTTTTCTAAAGTGAAATATCTTTGCAAGTCGAGGTTCTCTTGTTTAATTGGTCCACAGGCAAGCATGCTAGGTAGCACTTCAAAACTGCTCTACAGAACTTAGAAAAAGGTATCTGCGGAACAAAATTTTGCGCAGTTTCGACATAGACTGGGTAGCTCTAGTTTCCTTGCTCTGGGAGTTTTCCTTAGTGAAAGGATCTCAGCAAGCTAAACTGCCTTTTTAGCTAACGGGCAGTCTTTATCTCTCCCCTTAAACTCAAGTCTAGACTTAGAGGGAGGAAGCGTTCTGGCAGGGAGATGGGGTTTGCTTCCAAACCTCAGCTTTCTGCAGTGGTTCCTTGCTCAACATCACTTGACTGGTCTGGAGCTGCAGAGGAAGGAGGAAGCAGCCCTTTGCCCTCCAAACTACCACCTGAATGTACATTAATAGACTTATCCCTGTAATTATCTACTTTGCCCAATATGTCATCCTGAGCTTCAAATTAGAGAGGCCATGGTTTGAAAGTAGCTGCCTTTTACCCATCTGGGCTGCAGCTGAGACCCAGCTGACCCTTTTCAGGGTAAGCTGGTGTGTGGTTGAATCTTGATAATAGTTTGATGGCTCGTTATTTGTTCCTAGTGATGGAAGCAAGCAAGAAAAATCTTTTCCATGTGGACACTGGGCACAGTAACTTTGCTTAAACAAAGAGTAGGACAATCAACTCTGTTCCCTGTAGTAAGGTGGTTATTCAGCGCGCTTTTTTAGTTTCTCGACGTCTATCTAAGTTCTTAACTACCTGTTTCTGGCACAGATCACTCTTTTTCTTTCCCTCGCTGAACCCCTCCCAAATCAGGCTAAAGAATCTTCTTCCTTCTTTAATCCAATAAACAAAATTAACCCCAAAACAAACTCATTTCTGTTTGACCCTGGTAAGCCTTAGAGTAGTTCAGTGTGCTTTCTGCCCTTCCCGTACATGGGGAGGAAATGCATTTCTGACGTTGAATTGTGATATTTCTGTCCTGTGGTGATGAGGAGGGAATCATAGGTTAGAGTCAGGTGTACTGCATGGTAGGATGCTCTGCTAATTTTGCTGAACTAATTAGTGTTGGAGTTTACTTTTTTTAAAGAAAACCTGATATAACTGTAATCTGGTGTGTCATCCGCAGGAAATCAGTATTATACATGTGGTGAAACCTCTGATGTGTGTGTGAAAGTAGCCTACCATCCAGTCACATCCAACATTATGGACCTTTCAGCCTGAAATTCAAGCTGTCAAAAAAAGTCATACCGAAGTATGTTAATGTGCTTTGAAACCTTTTTATTAAGCGGTAATGAGCAGCAAACTCTGAGACAATACCTCTATTTTCCCCTTCACCCCCCTCCCCCCAATATTTCTGAACGTTTCCCCCTCCCCCTAATATTTTTCTTTCAACTTAATTTTGGTGGCTTTTGCTGGTTTGTTTTTTGGAGGTTTTCCAAATGCACTTTTTCTTTAAGCATGAAGGTTGATTCTTTAAGCCAAGATACCTCTGGCTTTCTGCTCCACAGCAAGTGTTATTTGCTGCAGCACCACTCTGAAAAGCAGCCATTATTTGCTTGCTCTCTGAAAATTGCTGAGCCAGCAGGACAGGAACAGAGTCTGCTTACCTGGAAGCTGAGCAGCTTCAGTAGGAGGTGTGAGAAGTGGCTGGTGCTGTCTGCAGGTGTTCACACACCTTGTTTAACTAACTTTCAGAATCCTAGGAATGGGCACTTACAAGTAGGATATGGAATTTTCCAAATGTCTAGAAGGGGATAGTTGCCAGTTCTTGAAATATTGCAGGAGCGTGGAGAGCTGGAAGGTGGGAGGGGTGTTGTGTCTCTCTTTTAATTCCTGGTACCCTTCAAGGTGCTGCTTGCCTTTCCATAGTACAGCTGCCCTGTGCCCAGCTGCTAAGAGTTGAGAAGTCACAGTTTAAATGCAGAGGACAAAGCAAAGAAGTTTGGTAACATGATTGAGGTTGCTTTTCTGAAAAGCAACAAAACTGGGATTTAGCCAAAGGGGTTTCTTGACAGGTAGTTTGGTGTTCCGTCTGCTGGACATGCCTTTTGCTTTAGGGCTACCTGTTCTCGCCAGAAAGTGCGTCAGCTGCTTGTGGCAGGAGCACTTAAGCAGGGTGCTTGCAGCCAACCTCCTCTTGCAGCAGTCTTGGCTTTGCCACTCGCAGCTAAGACCCTGCTGTTCCCGTCAGCTGAATCTCATACCTGTTTGCTGCAGGAAACTAGGAGGCTTGAGATTGCTTCCAGTTGCTAAAGTGTGTGTGTGTGGGGGGGGGTGGTGGTTTGGGGTTTTGTCTTGTGTTTGTTTTGTTTGTTAATATCTTGTAGTATCTCCTCTCACATGTGGCAGTCTTGTACTGAAGAGAAGGTGTCACAGTACTGCAACATTTTGTTATTCTTAAGAATTTTTTACTGGATGCTCTATTCTCTCAGAATGTAGTTCCTCAGAAACAAAAAATCAAAACAACACTCTTAAGTAACTTGATATTTCTTAAGGAAGTTGGTTTCTGCAACTGATACATCAAAGCTGAGGATGTGAAGTTCATTTGCTCAAATAACAGAGCATTGGTTTATGATGACTTCAGAATTGCATTGCATCAGATAAGTTTATTTTGTTTGTGTGAAATAATTAATGTATATTGGCTATAATTCTGAGACCCTCAAAGTGTCCACTTTCCCTATGTGACCCCTGCAAGTTAAAATCAAGTATGGGTCCAGATCATTTGTACACCAAGCAGCAAAGAGTGCACTGAACAGCAATGCTGCTCCAAAGGTTTGTGATGCTTTTTTTGGATTTGAAGGGCAGGCAGATTTTCTTATATCCCTCCAGCCTATGACAATCACTTTAAAACAGCGTGAAGGAGTGATGAGTGCTTTCTCATAGGTTTACATCTAATACTTGTGCTTGTCAGCTTTGATAGAAGCCTGTGATTTCCCTCTCCACCCCTCCAGCAGATCCTGTTCAGTGCTGTTTGTAAACTGAAAGTAGGTTGATTTCTCGTTGATTTCTCATTGCTTCCCTGGAGATTATGTTGGCTTCTTGGATGAAATTATGAAATAATTTATTAAAGTCCAAGGCTAATAATTTCAAAGTATCACTATTATTCAATTACTAGTACGAAAAAAGCTAACAGTGAGCTACTAAATATACCCATTCTTTGTTTGCTTACCTGAACAACCCTGAACTTCATGATGAAATAAAAACTAGTGCTACTAAACACCAAATAGTTGTAGTAATAAGCTCATGAGAGATTGCTTGGCTGAATTGTTTTCATTCCATGGATTCTTAAACCAAGAAGCATCTTGAGTGTTTCCTCCCTAGTTTGCCATGGGCAAAGCTGAAATCTCCTTTTCCACAGGGTCCTGAGGCCTCTCCCTTGTGTTAGCCTATCTTAAGTGACTAAAACTGTCCTTGTCCATCTGTGCTTTGGTTCTTGGAAAGCAAAAATATTTAGAACCGTTAAAAGATTAAGCTCTGATGGTTCTGTTGGTCTTTATTTCTTCAAGATAGCATAAATTTGCTGTTGTTGCACTCAAAAAAGAAACGGGTTGTGCCACCTCCCATCTAAGACCTGTTTCTTTAGGAGGACTTTTCTGCATCTTTGCCTGTAGTATTTGATACTAAATGATAAATAGTTGACTGTTTCAGTCATGTTTGAAAATGCTGTTATGGCTCTTCTGCCTACCCATGTCTTCTTTTATCTTATATTATTCCTTCAGAAGCCAGTCTCTAGTTGCTACTTATCTGTGGTGGGTTTGGGGTTTGTTTGGGTTCCTTTTCTCCCCTTTTCTGAAGATGGGAAAAAGTTGGTTTGAAAATACAGTTGCATAGATGAGTCTTTTGTCTGATTCACTTTTCTGGGATGATTTACAGTCTGGTTGTGATACTGGTATGCTTTATATACAACTAGAGCTGATGTCTGGGTACACAGAAGTTGCAGGGAAGGGGAAAGCAGACTTACTTCTGTCTTATGTTTATACTAATTATTAACTTCTTAAAAAATATTTTTTTCTTTTTTTGAGGCTGTGACTGTTGGAAACAATCTTTGCTGATGGCGTTTTAGGATCCTCTGTTTAGTTTTTTCAACTGAGATTTCCTGATCTCTTGCAGCAGAGCTTCCTCCGCCCTATACTGCCATTGCAAGTCCAGATGCCAGCGGTGTTCCTGTTATAAACTGCCGTGTGTGCCAATCGCTAATCAATTTGGATGGCAAGCTACACCAACATGTTGTTAAGTGCACAGTTTGCAATGAAGCTACGGTAAAACAGATTTTCAGCATTTTCTTTATCAGAAGGGAGGTGGGAAGGAGGTTGAAGTATGCCTTAGGTAGAATTCATGTTCATACCCATGAAGAGTGAGTCCCTTCCTGCCGTCCCTGCAAAGAACCTGTTGGTGCAACTGGCTGCTGGTGCAACTGGCTGCTAGTGCAACTAGTGTGCAAGTTCAAGGGTTGCTGACATAAGGATTGCTGACATAAGGATTGCCGTGAGCAGCAGGAATGAATCTTTGTGCTGTTGATGAGACTGCACAAGACTTTTTCCTTCCGAGGCAGAGAACAAAACGCAAAGATGCTGGTTAAGTAATTACCCTACTGTAAAAGAGGGTGAAACTGGTTGTGGTGGGATGAAGAGAAATGAATTGAATTACTTCGACTGAAAGAAACAATAACTAACTCACACCCTTCCCTGGATGTGTGCTTACCTGCTGCACTGCTATTTAGTCAATTTGTTAGCTTGCTAACAAACCACACTGATTTTGAAATGCAGAAATTGTAGGTTCTGTTTTTGTGATCACAGACCTCTTTGCTCTTCCTTGCCTTTTCTTAATTCATCTTCAGCTTTTGGCCTCCTGCTTCTATTTTTTTTTCCTTCCTGCCGGTTTTAGTTTTGGGATCTAATACAACAACCCTCCACAGCTGGGAGCATTTGCATGAAAAACACTGGATTTGATTTGGTTTGTGAAAAGAACTTTAAATTGTATTTAGAAAACAGGAAACCTTATATCTGTAGGAAAACATTTTCTTTTTTTTCACTTAAAAGAGAGAGTGGAGAACTTGCTATTAATACTCTCTATCCCTGCCGACTTACTTTGTTTGGCCTGAAACATTATATCTTGCAGCTTTTGAAACTTGTGATTTGTTGTATGAAAGAGACTCAGAAACTTGACTCCCAGGTTGCAGAAAGATAGTTTCAGTACAGCTTAAAATAAGACTACAGTTCAGTGATGTCTACATACTCTCTTAGTGATCGAAAGCCAGACTCTGATCCTTTCATTGTTGAATAAAACCATTGTACCAGGCATGGAGGCTTGTTTTATGTTTTAACTGTTTAGGGTTTTTTAGGTGTATGACTACTTAACCTCACGTTAAAAAAAAATACTAAACTAAGGCCTTGACTTGCTGAAATATGAATGTTTTTTCTATTAGTTTGCAGAATCTTTTGTGTGTTCTGGTGATAAAATTTGCACTTCTTTCTCTGGGCAGAGAGAAAATTTCTAATTTTGTCTTGACTCTCAAGTTTCCTTGGTAAGAGGAACTGTATTTCTCTGTTAGCAAGAACTTATCACTGAAGTTGTTCTGCTTTGTCATACTGTTACAAGGGAAAAAGGGAATTGCTCTGACTTATGTGTGTTCTCTGGTGTGTTTTTTTTTTGTTCTGTTTAGCCAATCAAAAACCCTCCTTCAGGGAAGAAGTATGTTAGATGTCAGTGTAATTGTCTCCTTATCTGTAAGGATACATCTCGGAAAATAGGCTGTCCAAGACCTAACTGGTAAGAATACAAAACTGTAAGTGCCTTGAAATGGTTTTCTTTAAAGCAACGCTGCTCTTTGTGTATTTCAAACTAAAAGAGGTTCAAGCCTTGGTCTCTCTATAGGGACACTTACCAAGTGTTACCGAGTTTCTGCAGAGACAGGTTGTATTAAAGTCAAGTTTAAAATTTTTTATTAAGATTAAATTTAAAAAAGAAAAAATTCTATTTCTGTACTTGGTGGTAGTCTCTAATGTATGTTCCTGTTTTAGGTATGTTATAAGGAACAAACAAAATAAAAAATGGAGAAGAAAATCACTTCTTGTTTCTGGGATTTAAGGTTCATAATTTATTGCAGATCTAATTATTGTAAACACACAGGTTCAGCAATTTGCCTGGTTCAGAGTGGGGACTTCAAAATGAAACGGGAGAGGGAGCAGCAGGTTGTCGTTAGTCCCTTCTTTGATATGCTGCATTTTCAACTTCTCTCAGCCCTTGACTTTAATGTAACAGCAAATGGGTAAATTAATAAGCACAATTGACACGTTGATTATTCTTACTGTTGACCTTAGGGTGTTAAAGATCCTGCTGAGGTAGGAGTAATTTGATTGTAAGTGATGCAGCTCTAACAGGAGAAACAGATGGAAGCTAGATCTGTGACTGCTGTGACTGCTTGAATGGAAGCTCTACCACACTAAGTACCCTAGTCACCACAATATCCACACCTGTTGGATATTCTGGTCTTGAAACATTTTGTTCATCCTTTCAAAATTTTGTTTATTTTTTTTTGCTAATGGAGTATTGGGGAAAACTTCAAAACATTCCACATATTTTCACTGAGTGAAAAAATGTTCAGGAGATACTTCAGTTGTAATGCATCACATGGTTGATAACCAAGCGGAATCAGAAACTCTGTAATTTTGTTAAAATCTCAAAAACATGCATCTCTACAGTTTCCCTAAGACAACCTATGTATTTGCCTTACTAAAAGATGGGCAAAACTGGGATACTTTGAAGCCGAGTGGTGGGAGTATGCCTGAAATGGAAGGCTCCAGACTGAAGGGAGTCCTAGAATACAGTTTTGGTTGTGTATGGAGATCGATGCAGTGAGTTAAATAATGCTTAAATTTTTATCTTCACTTTTTTCGTGCTAGATAGTCTGATCTTCGTTCTGCTTTGGGTTGGTTAATTTGAGTACTGTCATTTTGAACAGAGAAATTGTATAACGAAACTGGAAATACACTGAACATAAAAGCAAATACTTGCAAACTGTTTTTCAAATTAAATTGATTGCATTTAGTCAGCCTTGGGTGGTTTTCTGTTTTTTAGTTCATTCAATTTGAATGGAATTTTTACTATACAAATGTGGATGTGTTGCTTATATTGACATAGTTGTCAGTAGTGTGGGAAGGAGTAGTATCTGACTTTAGAAGAACTAGGTTATGGGAGAGTCCTTGCTCTTCATGTTTCACGTGGGTATGTACATTACAGTTCACAGGTTGGCTCAGTCTAGGTATAAAGACTGTTTTCCTGAGGAGTGTTTCTACCATGTGATGGCAGGTCTTTGATCTCCACATGGTTCTGGCTTACATGGCTGATCTTACAGTGAAAGAGGATGTTTTCCAAAATGAAAAGGAAAGCACTTTGGAGGGAGAGTAAAACTGGGTGCACCTTCTGTTTAAAAAGCAGATTATAGTTTGAAAGTGTAAAATATTTGGTAATGGCTGAGCTAATTGCTTAAACGCATTGTGCTTCTCTTTTGCTAGCTTAATTACATGTACATCTAATGTTCTTAACACAGTAGACGCATCATTACCCTTGGTCCAGTAATGCTGATCCCAGAAGAGCAGCCAGCTCAGCCTGCTTTGCCAGTTCAACCAGATGGAACTAGAGTGGTATGTGGGCACTGTGGAAATACGTTCCTTGTAAGTAAAGCATCTGATTCTTCTTCTCACGCTTAAACTATTGGTTGTAAGCAATTTAAGGGCTTGTTGCCTTACTCTGTTGCTTTATAGGAAGTAAAGCTGCTCTGTGCTATGGATGTATGGTCTATATTTTGTTATCTTTAAATGCATTTCAAGAAATCTTTTCAGTGTTTTTCTGTGCGTGCATGGATAAAGCCCAAAGCTAATTTTATTGCTTAGTGATTTGGTGCTGGAAAAGATAGGCTTCTAGGTTCTCTTTAGGCACAGTGATGGTTATGTTCTGCCATTGCTGTACAGATCCCTGAAAGCTCTTCATTAAAGCATTTATCATTAGCATATCTGTTACAGAATTAGAGATTTTGGGTTATATGCAAGGCTGACAGTTGAGCCATTTTCTTGCATCCTTCAATTTCAAAATACTTTTTGTTGAACTGCTTACAGCCTCTTTACATGGCTAAGGGGCTGCCATACTTGAGTTTTGATTTAGGAACAGTCTCTGCAATACACAAGTTAGTTAGCTTTAGCTTCATTGTCTAGCAATGCTTGTATGTTTGTCAGGCTAAGAGTTATAAGAAATGGCTTAGATAAGTGGTACTGCTGAAGGACCTGCGTAGTCACCAGGGTGGTGTTACATTCCTAAAACAAAGGATTGTCGGATACATAAAGGCTAGAGAATGTGAAAGTGCATTCTGTGAAAGGAAAAAGAAGGCCCAGGGGATGGCAGTTCACATTGGTGTGTATCAGCAGTGAGAAAAAGGTTTGCTTGTGAATGGCTGTGATGGAATAGACTTGTTTGTTTAGCTCTTTACTTCAGGTTTATGGAACAGTGAGGTAGGCAACAATGGCTTAACTGCTATAGCAGGTGATGAATGCAGGGAGCCGGAGATGGCTCTTACACCTTTTTTTCAAAAGGGAAACTAAGAATTTGGTTATGAATTTACAAGTAATGTGGGATCTGAGAAACCATTAGAGGTGCTTAAGAAATAGTCTGTCTACTAATTCTCTCTGTATATTTAAAGAAATACATATATTCCTACTATACCGCTTGCTGAAGAACAGTAAGCTGTAACTGGAGATAGCTGAAGTGGGTTTTGTTTGTTTTTTTTAAATGCAAGCCTATGACTTTAACTAGTGAGAATGTCGTATGCAATATAGAATAATGTTACTAACAAAGCTACTGGATCTACAGAAGTAAAAGGCCATCTCGAGTACATATTCTAAGTCAGGGAGCTTTTATTAAAGTTTGCCTTTTCTTTTAGCTTTTTTCTTTTTAAATATAATAGCGCGTTACAAACTGTTAAGTACCTGCATGAACGCTCTAGTTTGGTACAGTGTCATAATTTAATTCTTAATGCAATTACGCTTATTAGCACAGCTCTAAAACTGCACATAACTGTAGTCTTAACACAAAAGGCTATCTATACTATATGCGTTAATCTTTTTTTTTGGTTTTTTTTGTTTTTCCTCAGGGACAATCAGTGTTATGAAGTAAAATTCTCATTGCTAAATTATTGACCTATCTTTGGGGGCTTTCAGCAGCATGGGAGTTTTATTTATCTTTATGCCTTTACTTTCTATAAATGCAGCCCAAAATAGTTTTGTAGTTTACATTATGAACCTCTTTAGGTGAAGATAAGGAAAAAACCCACAAACCCATAAAGGCTGATTTTGCCCATAACTACTATGCACTGCTTTAAAAGGCAAAATTTTCTAATTTGGAATTTGTGTCTGTGGCTTCAGATCTGATGGTTGCTTTAAGGAACTGCATCATTTTGAACTTCATAGTCCTGTCTCCCAGTAAGACCAATTTACCACTTTACAGTACATGGAAAAGAAACAATCATTGGAAATTTGAAGCTCATGTTCTTTTATGTTATCAAGAAACAAACACTTTCTTGCTTTACACAGCTTTCTTACCACTCTCTTGCTTCTGCCTTTTTCTTTTACTAAGTCCGAGATTCTTCAAGTAATTTTTTTAATTAAGAAAAATCAGAAAACTGTCTGTTTTTGAGAGTGAGCAGGGAGGCAAAACCAAGAGCTCTAGCCAACCTGGAAACTTAGCTTCTGCGAGGGTATTTCTGCCCTTTGATATCTCGCCACTGTAAAGCAAATATGTAATGCTAGATGCATGTCTCAGCAACTCAGTAAGGTATCTCCTTTACTTTACTTGGCAGTTATAAATAAAATAGACAGGCAAAGCTAGAATTCCTGGGGTAGAAAGTTCACATTGTCAGTTGCTTGTTCTGTGCTCTTTTAAGAGTATCAACTTGTTCACCACCTTGCCAAGGTGTTTTTTTTTTTTTTTAATCTGAAAGCATAAGTACAAACTGTGCTTTCCCTGCCTCTGTGTGGAGGGGCAATTTACAATAATTTACAAATTATTAAAAATGTGCTTCATGCTATGGAGTACCTTAAAGTTTCTCTGTCTCAGCTGGGTAATGATTTAGTACTGAACTATTACTAGTTATTCACATTTTGTTCATCAGATTATTTTTTTTCCTTGGGTAACCTGGTAAGAGTTTCTTCTGTATTAAAGTTTCCGCTATTTCTGGCAGATTTGAAGTTCAGACAAGTGGAAAAAGTGGTAGAACAAAAAAGGAGGGCAGACGAGAGTTTAACTGTCCTGCTGAATCACAGTCTGATCTGGTTTGGGCTTTTTTGAGAGCTTCTGGACATGGGCTGTGGCTGAGCTACTGTTTCTGCCAGTAGTAAGTCATTCACCACAACCCCTCTCCCAGGGGACTCTTCCTGTGATGATTTGTAGCTGTTTAAGGCTAAGTTGCCTTTGGAGATGGTGGCAGACAGGGGAGGGTGTCCCTGTGTTCCTTTTCATCCTTCTGCTACTGTCCTGCTGTTGGACACCCTCAAGGACAAGAAGTCAGGAGCAGGATATGTGAGGTACAGGCTGTAGGCTGAGCACTGTGGTTTGTCAGTTATGCTCTGTCAGTTTTATTTTTTTTAAAACTAATCAAATATGAAAAGTATTTCTTCTAAAATAACTGAATAGAAAGCCTTTTAAGTTCTTTAGAAAACTGAGAAATATTTTAATCTGCGCAAGTATTTTACTTTCCCAAAGAACCTGGAGGGGAGCATTCGGTAAGATGAGAAGTTCTTTTTTAACTATTTAGGCTCAGTAGGAAGGAACTTTGACATATTTTTCTAGTAAATCCCTTGGTAAATGTCTGTTTTCAACTGTCCACAGTTGAAACATTTAAGTGTTTTCAGAAATCCTCATCTGTGTTTCAGTACCTTTTTCCCCAGGATTTGGACTGTTGTTAATTGTATTGTTTCAATGGGAAAAATACAGTTTGTATTGTCAGCAGGGAGCTAAATTTCATGTAACTGTCAAGTTTTCATGTCAAGTTCTCTTAACAACGTGAAACAAGATTTGGTAGTGTAAAGCACCTCTGGAATGTGAGTAAAAATACCAGCTTTAAGCGTGATCTAAACTACCTGTTAAACCCATCAAAACTCCAAGAATTAGAAAATAACCTTTCCTCACTGTGCTAACATGATCTGAATTCTTGTGGTTTGAATGTCTTGTTGCATTTTTTCTTTTTCTGCAAATATTTCCAGTGTGGGCAGAAGGAATCATAACAGTTAGTGCTTCTCTTACTTCCAGCTATTTCTCAATGAAAACAGATAACCAGTGCCTTTCTGTTTTTCACAATATTTAGAGCCGAAGTGCATTTCAATTTGTATCCATTAATAATTATGGCTAATAAGAAATCTTAAATAAAACTCTAGAAAGATCATTAATGAGTAACTTCGGAAATGGAGTTGCCTACCCTGGAATAAAATTAGTGTACAGAAATTAAGTTGAATTATGAATACATAAAATGTTATGTCCTGGATTTAGATTTACTTTTATTTCTACAGCTGCAGTTTAATAAGCTGGAAGAAGAGCCCTGAAGAGGCCTGTCTCCATCCCCTCTACTGACAACCACACCTTATCCCACTTCTACTCTGTAGCACTAAGCGAACCTGAGTAGTTTTTGACAGGGATGCAGGCAAATAGCTAACTTTGTCCTCTGGAAGGAATGTGAAAATAGAATTGATGTTTCTAAATGCATTACTCAGGAGTGGAGTATTGTAGAAGCTTTCATTTTATTAAGGGATAAAATACAACCATGCCAAATCAGTTTGGCCAAGTCTTTGTAAACAAATAAATTTTGAAGAACAGCTATCTAAAATGTACTGTAATTGCATAGTTCAGAATGAGTTAAAAGATAATGAATTTCTTCTTAGTGGAGATTTAGCCCTATTGGATCTAAATAAAACCCAAGGAGACCTTAAAGAGGTGGGAGAGTGCTCTCTAAATACTACAGATCAGAACCGTACTCACAGCAAAACCTGCTCATGTTCTTTCTTTGCACATCAAATCATAAGTTTATTCTCAGTGTTTAAATGGTTCTGTGCTGTAGGTGGGTCCTGTTTTGTGTAAAAGGATGGCTTCTGATTTTGATTTGTGTTGGGAGTAATTACAACAACACTACTCACTTAAGTAGACTGACTTCTGTTTTTCTTACAGAGATAAGGAGGGTCAGAGTGGAGGCACTGTGGTCTCTGCTGTGGATTCTTCCCCTGCTAGTAATAAGCAGTGTGACTTTTGCGTAAATTAAGAGGAGAGGGGAGAAGAGAATTATGTTTAACCAGGAAACCATGCTAACTACCTCCATTTGGGAAAGGCAGCAGAAGAGAGATGCAATTACAATATAACTGCTTGCAGAGTGAAGAACAATAACTTTACCCCTTGTTCAAGGCAAAGGTGTTTAAAATGTTTGTTTTCTATTTATTATGGAATGAAATTTGACAAAACTTGCTGGGTTTTAAGTGAGTATATGACTCTGTATCCTCTGGTTGAGATGATTCTAGAGATTAATTTCACCAAGGCTGCTTCCCAGATAAGTTTTAGTCTGTGCTTTGAAGGTTATGACTACGTGATGTACAGTTTTATATATCACCTTTTAAAATGTCATATAGCCTATAGCAGTCTCTATGGATATAAAACTTGTACAGACATCTACTATCTAAAATATTATTTAGCTAATGTTTCTGTGTACACTTAACTTGTTTTTCACAAATGATGCAAGAGTTGGGGAAAGATGAGAAAATGCATCTATTTGTAATTCTGCCAAAGAAAACACATCTATTTTTGATTCGAGATATAGTCATGGTCATGGAAGTTAGAGAAAAAACTGTATTAATGTTGCCCGTACTGCGCCTGTGGCTGAAACCACATTACGTCAAGTGAATCTTGTAATAGTGAGGCAAGCCATGGGAAATGTTCACATGGAAATCCCAGTCCTGTGTTGACACTGACAAAGGGCATCCCATTTACGGAAGAAAGCAAGAAACAAGTCAAAGAAAGCCTGAGAAGCAAAATGTTTTTGCAGTGACATTTAGCATGAAGTACAACAAACATTTTATTAGGCCAGTTTTTCAACCTTTTTATTTTTTCTTTTTACAGTGGATGGAACTGAGGTTTAACACACTAGCAAAATGCCCGCACTGCAAAAAAATGTAAGTTCTCAGAAAGCAAGATTACGTAAATTAACTGTTGCAGAAGTTGCCTGTGTTTCTCCTATAGAAGTTTTTGGAGTAAAATGTGTCTGCTGTGCTAATTATTTTGCCATACTCATCTGAATTTGAAGGCTAAGGAACATGTTATGTGCACATGAATTCCCCACTCTTTATGCACAAATCAGTAACTTTGACAAATCCAACCTCCATTTACTAAAGTACTGTGGTTAAATTGCTAGAGGCAAAAAAAAAAAAAAGCTGCTAACAATAGACAGTAGAAGGCTGCTAAAATTAACAACTTATGTCCTTGAATTTTTACCACTTCTTGCAGTTAATCAGATGTCATGTAAATGTCAAACTTGAATTGCCTTATTGTAAAAGGAGGAAAGGGAATAATCTTGTATTAAATTGAAAGAGATTTTATTGATTTCATAAACTCAACAACTATTTTTTGTTACGCATCTTAATGCGTTAGCTTGTTTAATGTTTCTGAATTACTGTGGAATAACTTGTCTACTCGTCTAGTATTACTTCAATAAGAAAGAAAACAGAATACAAGAGCTGTAAGAGTGTTTTGTCTTTTGTTAGGGGCTTTTTTTGCGTACTTGTTTGGCATTTCTTATGTGCGGCCGGGAATACATAGTTTGAAGTGTTGTTAAAATTTGTATGAAATCACAACCACAGGATGTGAAATAGATACTTTCTTGTCCTGCTGATGTATTTAAATATTTGTCTTCCCTTGATAGGCAAGTGTGACTTCCAGTTAAAGGAGCAAATGTGTTTTCCACTGGGAGTGGAAAACCACAGCTGTGTTGCATGTTGTAGGAAAACCAGCAGGTCCCTTAGGAAGCAGAAGGCTTAGGATAAATGTAAAGGTGTTGGCATGGCCTGGCCTTCAACAGTGATTGCAATATTTTACTGGAGTATTTGGTAGAAGTCAGTCTAGTGGCAGGGTTAACCTTAGGAGTGTAGCCCATTGGGTATGGAGTAGTGGATGCGTTTGCCTGTGTCGAATAAACTTACAATTTTGATGTGATGTTGCTTTGCAGGGTTTTACTGACTGTAATCGCATTCAGTCCTAGGGGAGGGGTTGGTGTTCTGTGGTTTGGTTTGTTTGTTTTTTAAACTAATTGCAGTTGTTTTGTATTTTATCATGTCATGCTTTGTAGCTGGCCTCAGCTTTTTCCTTGACTCTCTTTAGGTACAAAATTGTTTGCTGTTTAACCATAAAAAAACCAATGCAAACAATGAGAAAAGAAACCACTCCAAGCAACAGTCCGAAAGTAATACCTTGTGATCTTTTGGTCTGAATTTTCTTGATTTATGTTGCTTTTAATTTAAATATCCACATGGAGCCAGAGGATTTCTTGGTATTTTTGTCTTCAAAATGCAAAGCATGCCAGCTGTATGCAATAAAACGAAGCACCTCTGCAGTGCAATTTGTGAGAATTACAACTTTAGTGGCAACACAGTTGCAGAATACAAAACAAATGTTAACAAATGGGAATTTCTGCCCTTGGGCTTCCGATGCAAACTATGGAATATTGTAATTTAAGCCTCGAATAGGTTGCGTGGTGTCTTCTTTGCACTTGAGATGTGTTGGTCAGGAGTTCCGCACTTCCAGCGGCATAAACGTTTCTAAAGCATGGATTTAGGGCACAGCACAAGTAAGGCGGAGCTTTGAATTGTAATGATGGAATAGGAAGCAGCAGGTCACTGCAGTTATTTCTGCCCATTGTCAGAGGCTGTCCTACCTGGAGCCAAGTAGTCAGAAGGGAATGTGGGGTTCTTTATTTCAGCTTATTAATGCAAAGCTTCTGTCATTGACACTGACTAGTCAGATGCAAAACTATTAATTCCTTCTGTTGACTCAGTTGATGATTGTCACTGAAAGAAATATAATGTAGAGTGAGGCAAAAGGCACCTTGAATCACTGCAGCAGTAGGTATTTCAAGGAGATCTCAGCTGAGACTTTGATTCTCAAATAATTTTTGTTATTTTGTTTAAGCATTTTTAGAAGTGCAATGAGTCTCTGCAGATAGCTTGTTTGTGACCACCTATTTTGTTGGCGGAGACTAGACCTTAATATTAAGAGTGGCTTGTAAAACTGCAGGGAAGTTAGGAGCTATCTCACAAAACGGTCAGTAACAAAACATTCAGTGAAAATAAAGCAATTGTGCCCTAGAGTACATAAGCAAAGGAATTATTTCATATCTTGATGTTGGGGAAAATGTATCTAAGGCTTCTAGTTTGTTTTTAATCCCATTTACCTGCTACTTACTTTGTGACATCCTTTTTTTACATCTGTGTTAACCTGTGTTTGCCTGTCTCCCACCCCAGGTAATTTTTTTGAGAAATATAGGAAATTAGTTGTGATGAAGAAAATAAAATTACTTGGTAAATGGCCAAACCTCTTTGGAAATGGACTACAAACCTGGTCATGCCAGTATAGGCAAGGTGTTTGCAGAAGACCTACTGAGGCATAGTGGTTCTGCCTGACGTAGGCCCTTAATTGCACGTTATTTACAGCACTGGGAAAACAAATGTAGTTAATGAGAAAATTGTTGCAATATTGTTTTATTTTCTAGTGTAGAGAATGACACTTGGAAATGAGGAAGAAGCTGTTTCTTTTTTTACTGTTTTAGTGTTCTGTGTTTCAAAATGCAAGATACCAGGTGTTTATCAGCCCATTT